>NC_054474.1:108939901-109101515 GCF_017639515.1 Carcharodon carcharias | reverse complement strand
GAGAGGGTGAGAATCCAGTGCGGCTGAGAGGGTGAGAATCCAGTGTGGCTTGAGAGGGTGAGAATCCCAGTGCGGCTGAGAGGGTGATAATCCAGTGTGTCTGAAAGGATGAGAATCCAGTGCGACTGAGAGGCAGAGAGGGTGAGAATCCAGCGTGACTGAGAGGCAGAGTGGGTGAGAATACAGCGTGGACTGAGGAGCCAGAGAGGGTGAGAATCCAGCGTGACTGAGATCCAAGAGGGTGAGAATCCAGTGTGACTGAGAGCCAGCGAGGGATAGAATCCAGTGTGACTGAGAGCCAGAGTGGGTGAGAATCCAGTTCAATTGAGAGCCAGAGATGGGTGAGAATCCAGCGTGACTGAGAGCCTGAGAGGGTGGGAATCCAATGTGACTGTGAGGCAGAGAGATTGAGAATCCAAAGTGACTGAGGGGTTAGAATCCAGTGTGACTGAGAGGCAGATAGGGTGAGAATCCTGTGTTAGTGAGACGCAGCGAGGGTGAGAATCCAGTGTGAGTAAGAGGCAGAGAGGGTGAGAATCCAGTGTGACTGAGAGGCAGAGAAGGTGAGAAATCCAGTGTGACCGAGAAGCAGAGAGGGTGAGAATCTAGTATGATTGAGAGCAAGAGGATTGTTATAATCCAGTGTGACGGAGAGCCAGAGAGGGTAAGAATCCAGCATTACTAGGTGGGTGAGAATCCATTGTTACTGAGGGGGTAAGAATCCATGGTTACTGTGAATCCTGTGTGACTGAGAGCAAGAGAGGGTGAGAATCCAGTGCGGCTGAGAGGGTGCAAATCCAGTGTGACTGAGAGGGTGAGAATCCATTGTGGCTGAGAGGGTGAGAATCCAGTGTGGCTGAGAGGGTGAGAATCCATTGTGGCTGAGAGGCAGAGATGGTGAGAATCCAGTGCGACTGAGAGGGTGAGAATCCTAGTGTGGCTGAGAGGGTGAGAATCCAGTGTGACTGAGAGGGTGAGAATCCAGTGCGGCTGAGAGGGTGAGAATCCAGTGCGGCTGAGAGGGTGAGAATCCAGTGCGGCTGAGAGGGTGAGAATCCAGTGCGGCTGAGAGGGTGAGAATCCAGCGTGACTGAGAGCCAGAGAGGGGGAGAATACAGCGTGACTGAGAGCCAGAGAGGGTGAGAATCCAGTGTGACTCAGAGCCAGGGAGGATGAGAATTCAGTGTGATTGAGAGTGGGAGAGGGGGTGTGTGTGTGAGAATTCAGTGTGACTGAGCCAGAGATGGTGAGAATACAGTGTGAGTAAGAGGCAGAGAATGTGAGAATCCAGCATGACTGAGAGCCTGAGAGGGTGGGAATACAATGTGACTGTGAGGCAGAGAGATTGAGAATCCATAGTGACTGAGGGGTGAGAATCCAGTGTGATTGAGAGCCAGAGAGGGTGTGAATCCATTGTGACTGAGAGGCAGAGAGGGTGAGAATCCTGTGTTTGAGAGGCAGAGAGAGTGAGAATCCAGTGTGACCGAGAGGCAGAGAGGGTGAGAATCCAGTGTGACTGAGAGGCAGAGAGGTTGAGAATCCCGTGTGAGTGAGAGGCAATGAGGTTGAGAATCCAGTGTGACTGAGAGGCAGAGAGGGTGAGAATCCTGCGTTTGAGAGGCAGAGGGTGAGAATCCAGTGTGACCGAGAAGCAGAGAGGGTGAGAATCTAGTATGATTGAGAGCCTGAGATTGTTATAATCCAGTGTGACTGAGAGCCAGAGAGGGTAAGAATCCAGCATTACTAGGTGGGTGAGAATCCATTGTTACTGAGGGGGTAAGAATCCATGGTTACTGTGAATCCTGTGTGACTGAGAGCAAGAGAGGGTCAGAATCCAGTGTGGCTGAGTGGGTGCGAATCCAGTGTGGTTGAGAGGATGAGAATCCAGTGTGGCTGAGAGGGTGAGAATCCAGTGCGGCTGAGAGGGTGAGAATCCAGTGTGACTGAGAGGGTGAGAATCCAGTGCGGCTGAGAGGTGAGAATCCAGTGCGGCTGAGAGGGTGAGAATCCAGTGTGACTGAGAGGGTGAGAATCCAGTGCGGCTGAGAGGGTGAGAATCCAGTGCGGCTGAGAGGGTGAGAATCCAGTGTGTCTGAAAGGGTGAGAATCCAGTGCGACTGAGAGGCAGAGAGGGTGAGAATCCAGCGTGACTGAGAGGCAGAGTGGGTGAGAATCCAGCGTGACTGAGAGCCAGAGAGGGTGAGAATCCAGCGTGACTGAGATCCAAGAGGGTGAGAATCCAGTGTAACTGAGAGCCAGAGAGGGATAGAATCCAGTGTGAGTGAGAGCCAGAGAGGGTGTGAATCCAGTTCAATTGAGAGCCAGAGATGGTGAGAATCCAGCGTGACTGAGAGCCTGAGAGGGTGGGAATCCAATGTGACTGTGAGGCAGAGAGATTGAGAATCCAAAGTGATTGAGGGGTGAGAATCCAGTGTGAGTGAGAGCCAGAGAGGGTGAGAATCCATTGTGACTGAGAGGCAGATAGGGTGAGAATCCTGTGTTTGAGAGGCAGAGAGAGTGAGAATCCAGTGTGACCGAGAGGCAGAGAGGGTGAGAATCCAGTGTTAGTGAGACGCTGCGAGGGTTAGAATCCAGTGTGAGTAAGAGGCAGAGAGGGTGAGAATCCAGTGTGACTGAGAGGCAGAGAGGTTGAGAATCCCGTATGAGTGAGAGGCAATGAGGTTGAGAATCCAGTGTGACTGAGAGGCAGAGAGGGTGAGAATCCTGTGTTTGAGAGGCAGAGAGGGTGAGAATCCAGTGTGACCGAGAAGCAAAGAGGGTGAGAATCTAGTATGATTGAGAGCAAGAGATTGTTATAATCCAGTGTGACGGAGAGCCAGAGAGGGTAAGAATCCAGCATTACTAGGTGGGTGAGAATCCATTGTTACTGAGGGGGTAAGAATCCATGGTTACTGTGAATCCTGTGTGACTGAGAGCAAGAGAGGGTGAGAATCCAGTGCGGCTGAGAGGGTGCGAATCCAGTGTGGCTGAGAGGGTGAGAATCCAGTGTGGCTGAGAGGGTGATAATCCAGTGTGGCTGAGAGGGTGAGAATCCAGTGTGACTGAGAGGGTGAGAATCCAGTGCGGCTGAGATGGTGAGAATCCAGTGCGGCTGAGAGGGTGAGAATCCAGTGCGGCTGAGAGGGTGAGAATCCATTGTGGCTGAGAGGGTGAGAATCCAGCGTGACTGAGAGCCAGAGAGGGTGGGAATACAATGTGACTGTGAGGCAGAGAGATTGAGAATCCATAGTGACCGAGGGGTGAGAATCCAGTGTGAGTGAGAGCCAGAGAGGGTGTGAATCCATTGTGACTGAGAGGCAGAGAGGGTGAGAATCCTGTGTTTGAGAGGCAGAGAGAGTGAGAATCCAGTGTGACCGAGAGGCAGAGAGGGTGAGAATCCAGTGTGACTGAGAGGCAGAGAGGTTGAGAATCCCGTGTGAGTGAGAGGCAATGAGGTTGAGAATCCAGTGTGACTGAGAGGCAGAGAGGGTGAGAATCCTGCGTTTGAGAGGCAGAGGGTGAGAATCCAGTGTGACCGAGAAGCAGAGAGGGTGAGAATCCAGTATGATTGAGAGCCTGAGATTGTTATAATCCAATGTGACTGAGAGCCAGAGAGGGTAAGAATCCAGCATTACTAGGTGGGTGAGAATCCATTGTTACTGAGGGGGTAAGAATCCATGGTTACTGTGAATCCTGTGTGACTGAGAGCAAGAGAGGGTGAGAATCCAGTGTGGCTGAGAGGGTGAGAATCCAGTGCGGCTGAGAGGGTGAGAATCCAGTGCGGCTGAGAGGGTGAGAATCCAGTGCGGCTGAGAGGGTGAGAATCCAGTGCGGCTGAGAGGGTGAGAATCCAGTGTGGCTGAGAGGGTGAGAATCCAGTGCGGCTGAGAGGGTGAGAATCCAGTGTGTCTGAAAGGATGAGAATCCAGTGCGACTGAGAGGCAGAGAGGGTGAGAATCCAGCGTGACTGAGAGGCAGAGTGGGTGAGAATACAGCGTGACTGAGAGCCAGAGAGGGTGAGAATCCAGCGTGACTGAGATCCAAGAGGGTGAGAATCCAGTGTGACTGAGAGCCAGCGAGGGATAGAATCCAGTGTGACTGAGAGCCAGAGTGGGTGAGAATCCAGTTCAATTGAGAGCCAGAGATGGTGAGAATCCAGCGTGACTGAGAGCCTGAGAGGGTGGGAATCCAATGTGACTGTGAGGCAGAGAGATTGAGAATCCAAAGTGACTGAGGGGTTAGAATCCAGTGTGACTGAGAGGCAGATAGGGTGAGAATCCTGTGTTAGTGAGACGCAGCGAGGGTGAGAATCCAGTGTGAGTAAGAGGCAGAGAGGGTGAGAATCCAGTGTGACTGAGAGGCAGAGAAGGTGAGAATCCAGTGTGACCGAGAAGCAGAGAGGGTGAGAATCTAGTATGATTGAGAGCAAGAGATTGTTATAATCCAGTGTGACGGAGAGCCAGAGAGGGTAAGAATCCAGCATTACTAGGTGGGTGAGAATCCATTGTTACTGAGGGGGTAAGAATCCATGGTTACTGTGAATCCTGTGTGACTGAGAGCAAGAGAGGGTGAGAATCCAGTGCGGCTGAGAGGGTGAGAATCCAGTGTGGCTGAGAGGGTGAGAATCCAGTGTGGCTGAGAGGGTGAGAATCCAGTGTGGCTGAGAGGGTGAGAATCCAGTGTGGCTGAGAGGGTGAGAATCCAGTGCGACTGAGAGGGTGAGAATCCAGTGTGGCTGAGAGGGTGAGAATCCAGTGTGGCTGAGAGGGTGAGGATCCAGTGCAGCTGGGAGGGTGAGAATCCAGTGCAGCTGAGAGGGTGAGTATCCAGTGCCGCTGAGAGGGTGAGAATCCAGTGCGGCTGAGAGGGTGAGAATCCAGCGTGACTGAGAGCCAGAGAGGGGGAGAATACAGCGTGACTGAGAGCCAGAGAGGGTGAGAATCCAGTGTGACTCAGAGCCAGGGAGGATGAGAATTCAGTGTGATTGAGAGTGGGAGAGGGGGTGTGTGTGTGAGAATTCAGTGTGACTGAGCCAGAGATGGTGAGAATACAGTGTGAGTAAGAGGCAGAGAATGTGAGAATCCAGCATGACTGAGAGCCTGAGAGGGTGGGAATACAATGTGACTGTGAGGCAGAGAGATTGAGAATCCATAGTGACTGAGGGGTGAGAATCCAGTGTGATTGAGAGCCAGAGAGGGTGTGAATCCATTGTGACTGAGAGGCAGAGAGGGTGAGAATCCTGTGTTTGAGAGGCAGAGAGAGTGAGAATCCAGTGTGACCGAGAGGCAGAGAGGGTGAGAATCCAGTGTGACTGAGAGGCAGAGAGGTTGAGAATCCCGTGTGAGTGAGAGGCAATGAGGTTGAGAATCCAGTGTGACTGAGAGGCAGAGAGGGTGAGAATCCTGCGTTTGAGAGGCAGAGGGTGAGAATCCAGTGTGACCGAGAAGCAGAGAGGGTGAGAATCCAGTATGATTGAGAGCCTGAGATTGTTATAATCCAGTGTGACTGAGAGCCAGAGAGGGTAAGAATCCAGCATTACTAGGTGGGTGAGAATCCATTGTTACTGAGGGGGTAAGAATCCATGGGTACTGTGAATCCTGTGTGACTGAGAGCAAGAGAGGGTCAGAATCCAGTGTGGCTGAGAGGGTGCGAATCCAGTGTGGTTGAGAGGATGAGAATCCAGTGTGGCTGAGAGGGTGAGAATCCAGTGCGGCTGAGAGGGTGAGAATCCAGTGTGACTGAGAGGGTGAGAATCCAGTGCGGCTGAGAGGGTGAGAATCCAGTGCGGCTGAGAGGGTGAGAATCCAGTGTGACTGAGAGGGTGAGAATCCAGTGCGGCTGAGAGGGTGAGAATCCAGTGCGGCTGAGAGGGTGAGAATCCAGTGTGTCTGAAAGGGTGAGAATCCAGTGCGACTGAGAGCTAGAGAGGGTGAGAATCCAGCGTGACTGAGAGGCAGAGTGGGTGAGAATCCAGCGTGACTGAGAGCCAGAGAGGGTGAGAATCCAGCGTGACTGAGATCCAAGAGGGTGAGAATCCAGTGTAACTGAGAGCCAGAGAGGGATAGAATCCAGTGTGACTGAGAGCCAGAGAGGGTGAGAATCCAGTTCAATTGAGAGCCAGAGATGGTGAGAATCCAGCGTGACTGAGAGCCTGAGAGGGTGGGAATCCAATGTGACTGTGAGGCAGAGAGATTGAGAATCCAAAGTGATTGAGGGGTGAGAATCCAGTGTGAGTGAGAGCCAGAGAGGGTGAGAATCCATTGTGACTGAGAGGCAGATAGGGTGAGAATCCTGTGTTTGAGAGGCAGAGAGAGTGAGAATCCAGTGTGACCGAGAGGCAGAGAGGGTGAGAATCCACTGTTAGTGAGACGCAGCGAGGGTGAGAATCCAGTGTGAGTAAGAGGCAGAGAGGGTGAGAATCCAGTGTGACTGAGAGGCAGAGAGGTTGAGAATCCCGTGTGAGTGAGAGGCAATGAGGTTGAGAATCCAGTGTGACTGAGAGGCAGAGAGGGTGAGAATCCTGTGTTTGAGAGGCAGAGAGGGTGAGAATCCAGTGTGACCGAGAAGCAGAGAGGGTGAGAATCTAGTATGATTGAGAGCAAGAGATTGTTATAATCCAGTGTGACTGAGAGCCAGAGAGGGTAAGAATCCAGCATTACTAGGTGGGTGAGAATCCATTGTTACTGAGGGGGTAAGAATCCATGGTAACTGTGAATCCTGTGTGACTGAGAGCAAGAGGGGGTGAGAATCCAGTGTGGCTGAGAGGGTGAGAATCCAGTGTGGTTGAGAGGGTGAGAATCCAGTGTGGCTGAGAGGGTGAGAATCCACAGCGGCTGTGAGGGTGAGAATCCAGTGCGGCTGAGAGGGTGAGAATCCAGTGCGGCTGAGAGGGTGAGAATCCAGTGCGGCTGAGAGGGTGAGAATCCAGTGCGGCTGATAGGGTGAGAATCCAGTGCGGCTGGGAGGGTGAGAATCCAGTGCGGCTGAGAGGGTGAGAATCCAGTGTGGCTGAGAGGGTGAGAATCCAGCATGACTGAGAGCTAGAGAGGGTGAGAATCCAGCGTGACTGAGAGCAAGAGAGGGCGAGAATACAGCGTGACTGAGAGCTAGAGAGGGTGAGAATCCAGCGTGACTGAGAGCAAGAGAGGGCGAGAATACAGCGTGACTGAGATCCAGAGAGGGTTAGAATCCAGTGTGACTGAGAGCCAGAGAGGGTGAGAAACCAGTGCAATTGAGAGCCAGAGACGGTGAGAATCCGGTGTGATTGAGAGGGGGAGAGGGGGTTTGTGTGTGAGAATTCAGTGTGACTGAGAGCCAGTGATGGTGAGAATACAGTGTGAGTAAGAGGCAGAGAATGTGAGAATTTAGCGTGACTGAGAGCCAGAGAGGGTGGGAATCCAATGTGACTGCGAGGAAGAGAGATTGCGAATCCATAGTGACTGAGGGGTGAGAATCCAGTGTGAGTGAGAGCCAGAGAGGGTTAGAATCCATTGTGACTGAGAGGCAGAGAGAGTGAGAATCCAGTCTGACCGAGAGGCAGAGAGGGTGAGAATCCAGTGTGACTGAGAGGCAAAGAGGGTGAGAATCCAGTGTGAGTGAGAGGCAGAGAGGGTGGGAATCCAGTGTGAGTGAGAGGCAGAGAGGTTGAGAATCCATTGTGACTGAGAGGCAGAGAGGGTGAGAATCCAGTGTGAGTGAGAGGCAGAGAGGGTGGGAATCCAGTGTGAGTGAGAGGCAGAGAGGTTGAGAATCCATTGTGACTGAGAGGCAGAGAGGGTGAGAATCCTGTGTTTGAGAGGCAGAGAGGGTGAGAATCCTGTGTTTGAGAGGCAGAGAGAGTGAGAATCCAGTGTGACCGAGAGGCAGAGAGGGTGAGAATCCAGTGTGAGTGAGAGGCAGCGAGGGTGAGAATCCAGTGTGAGTGAGAGGCAGAGAGGGTGAGAATCCAGTGTGACTGAGAGGCAGAGAGGTTGATAATCCAGTGTGACTGAGAGGCAGAGAGGGTGAGAATCCTGTGTTTGAGAGGCAGAGAGAGTGAGAATCCAGTGTGACCGAGAGGCAGAGAGGGTGAGATTCTAGTGTGAGTGAGAGGCAGCGAGGGTGAGAATCCAGTGTGAGTGAGAGGCAGAGAGGTTGAGAATCCCGTGTGAGTGAGAGGCAATGAGGTTGAGAATCCAGTGTGACTGAGAGGCAGAGAGGGTGAGAATCCTGTGTTTGAGAGGCAGAGAGGGTGAGAATCCAGTGTGACCGAGAAGCAGAGAGGGTGAGAATCTAGTATGATTGAGAGCAAGAGATTGTTATAATCCAGTGTGACTGAGAGCCAGAGAGGGTAAGAATCCAGTATTACTAGGTGGGTGAGAATCCATTGTTACTGAAGGGGTAAGAATCCATAGTTACTGTGAATCCTGTGTGACTGAGAGCAAGAGAGGGTGAGAATCCAGTGTGGCTGAGAGGGTGAGAATCCAGTGTGGCTGAGAGGATGAGAATCCAGTGTGGCTGAGAGGGTGAGAATCCAGTGTGACTGAGAGGGTGAGAATCCAGTGCAGCTGAGAGGGTGAGAATCCAGTGTGGCTGAGAGGGTGAGAATCCAGTGCGGCTGAGAGGGTGAGAATCCAGTGTGTCTGAAAGGGTGAGAATCCAGTGCGACTGAGAGGCAGAGAGGGTGAGAATCCAGCATGACTGAGAGGCAGAGTGGGTGAGAATCCAGCGTGACTGAGAGCCAGAGAGGGTGAGAATCCAGCGTGACTGAGATCCAAGAGGGTGAGAATCCAGTGTGACTGAGAGCCAGCGAGGGATAGAATCCAGTGTGACTGAGAGCCAGAGAGGGTGAGAATCCAGTTCAATTGAGAGCCAGAGATGGTGAGAATCCAGCGTGACTGAGAGCCTGAGACGGTGGGAATCCAATGTGACTGTGAGGCAGAGAGATTGAGAATCCAAAGTGACTGAGGGGTGAGAATCCAGTGTGAGTGAGAGCCAGAGAGGGTGAGAATCCATTGTGACTGAGAGGCAGATAGGGTGAGAATCCTGTGTTTGAGAGGCAGAGAGAGTGAGAATCCATTGTGACCGAGAGGCAGAGAGGGTGAGAATCCAGTGTTAGTGAGACGCTGCGAGGGTTAGAATCCAGTGTGAGTAAGAGGCAGAGAGGGTGAGAATCCAGTGTGACTGAGAGGCAGAGAGGTTGAGAATCCCGTATGAGTGAGAGGCAATGAGGTTGAGAATCCAGTGTGACTGAGAGGCAGAGAGGGTGAGAATCCTGTGTTTGAGAGGCAGAGAGGGTGAGAATCCAGTGTGACCGAGAAGCAAAGAGGGTGAGAATCTAGTATGATTGAGAGCAAGAGATTGTTATAATCCAGTGTGACGGAGAGCCAGAGAGGGTAAGAATCCAGCATTACTAGGTGGGTGAGAATCCATTGTTACTGAGGGGGTAAGAATCCATGGTTACTGTGAATCCTGTGTGACTGAGAGCAAGAGAGGGTGAGAATCCAGTGCGGCTGAGAGGGTGAGAATCCAGTGTGGCTGAGAGGGTGAGAATCCAGTGTGGCTGAGAGAGTGAGAATCCAGTGTGGCTGAGAGGGTGAGAATCCAGTGTGGCTGAGAGGGTGAGAATCCAGTGTGACTGAGAGGGTGAGAATCCAGTGCGGCTGAGATGGTGAGAATCCAGTGCGGCTGAGATGGTGAGAATCCAGTGCGGCTGAGAGGGTGAGAATCCAGTGCGGCTGAGAGGGTGAGAATCCAGTGCGGCTGAGAGGGTGAGAATCCATTGTGGCTGAGAGGGTGAGAATCCAGCGTGACTGAGAGCCAGAGAGGGGGAGAATACAGCGTGACTGAGAGCCAGAGAGGGTTAGAATCCAGTGTGACTGAGAGCCAGAGAGGGTGAGAATCCAGTGCAATTGAGAGCCAGAGACGGTGAGAATCCAGTGTGACTCAGAGCCAGGGAGGATGAGAATTCAGTGTGATTGAGAGTGGGAGAGGGGGTGTGTGTGTGAGAATTCAGTGTGACTGAGCCAGAGATGGTGAGAATACAGTGTGAGTAAGAAGCAGAGAATGTGAGAATCCAGCATGACTGAGAGCCTGAGAGGGTGGGAATACAATGTGACTGTGAGGCAGAGAGATTGAGAATCCATAGTGACCGAGGGGTGAGAATCCAGTGTGAGTGAGAGCAAGAGAGGGTGTGAATCCATTGTGACTGAGAGGCAGAGAGGGTGAGAATCCTGTGTTTGGGAGGCAGAGAGAGTGAGAATCCAGTGTGACCGAGAGGCAGAGAGGTTGAGAATCCCGTGTGAGTGAGAGGCAATGAGGTTGAGAATCCAGTGTGACTGAGAGGCAGAGAGGGTGAGAATCCTGCGTTTGAGAGGCAGAGGGTGAGAATCCAGTGTGACCGAGAAGCAGAGAGGGTGAGAATCCAGTATGATTGAGAGCCTGAGATTGTTATAATCCAGTGTGACTGAGAGCCAGAGAGGGTAAGAATCCAGCATTACTAGGTGGGTGAGAATCCATTGTTACTGAGGGGGTAAGAATCCATGGTTACTGTGAATCCTGTGTGACTGAGAGCAAGAGAGGGTGAGAATCCAGTGTGGCTGAGAGGGTGAGAATCCAGTGCGGCTGAGAGGGTGAGAATCCAGTGCGGCTGAGAGGGTGAGAATCCAGTGCGGCTGAGAGGGTGAGAATCCAGTGTGGCTGAGAGGGTGAGAATCCAGTGCGGCTGAGAGGGTGAGAATCCAGTGTGTCTGAAAGGATGAGAATCCAGTGCGACTGAGAGGCAGAGAGGGTGAGAATCCAGCGTGACTGAGAGGCAGAGTGGGTGAGAATACAGCGTGACTGAGAGCCAGAGAGGGTGAGAATCCAGCGTGACTGAGATCCAAGAGGGTGAGAATCCAGTGTGACTGAGAGCCAGCGAGGGATAGAATCCAGTGTGACTGAGAGCCAGAGTGGGTGAGAATCCAGTTCAATTGAGAGCCAGAGATGGTGAGAATCCAGCGTGACTGAGAGCCTGAGAGGGTGGGAATCCAATGTGACTGTGAGGCAGAGAGATTGAGAATCCAAAGTGACTGAGGGGTTAGAATCCAGTGTGACTGAGAGGCAGATAGGGTGAGAATCCTGTGTTAGTGAGACGCAGCGAGGGTGAGAATCCAGTGTGAGTAAGAGGCAGAGAGGGTGAGAATCCAGTGTGACTGAGAGGCAGAGAAGGTGAGAATCCAGTGTGACCGAGAAGCAGAGAGGGTGAGAATCTAGTATGATTGAGAGCAAGAGATTGTTATAATCCAGTGTGACGGAGAGCCAGAGAGGGTAAGAATCCAGCATTACTAGGTGGGTGAGAATCCATTGTTACTGAGGGGGTAAGAATCCATGGTTACTGTGAATCCTGTGTGACTGAGAGCAAGAGAGGGTGAGAATCCAGTGCGGCTGAGAGGGTGAGAATCCAGTGTGGCTGAGAGGGTGAGAATCCAGTGTGGCTGAGAGGGTGAGAATCCAGTGTGGCTGAGAGGGTGAGAATCCAGTGTGGCTGAGAGGGTGAGAATCCAGTGTGGCTGAGAGGGTGAGAATCCAGTGCGACTGAGAGGGTGAGAATCCAGTGTGGCTGAGAGGGTGAGAATCCAGTGTGGCTGAGAGGGTGAGAATCCAGTGTGGCTGAGAGGGTGAGAATCCAGTGCGGCTGAGAGGGTGAGAATCCAGTGCGGCTGAGAGGGTGAGAATCCAGTGCGGCTGAGAGGGTGAGAATCCAGCGTGACTGAGAGCCAGAGAGGGGGAGAATACAGCGTGACTGAGAGCCAGAGAGGGTGAGAATCCAGTGGAATTGAGAGCCAGAGAGGGTGAGAATCCAGTGTGACTCAGAGCCAGGGAGGATGAGAATTCAGTGTGATTGAGAGTGGGAGAGGGGGTGTGTGTGTGAGAATTCAGTGTGACTGAGCCAGAGATGGTGAGAATACAGTGTGAGTAAGAGGCAGAGAATGTGAGAATCCAGCATGACTGAGAGCCTGAGAGGGTGGGAATACAATGTGACTGTGAGGCAGAGAGATTGAGAATCCACAGTGACTGAGGGGTGAGAATCCAGTGTGAGTGAGAGCCAGAGAGGGTGTGAATCCATTGTGACTGAGAGGCAGAGAGGGTGAGAATCCTGTGTTTGAGAGGCAGAGAGAGTGAGAATCCAGTGTGACCGAGAGGCAGAGAGGGTGAGAATCCAGTGTGACTGAGAGGCAGAGAGGTTGAGAATCCCGTGTGAGTGAGAGGCAATGAGGTTGAGAATCCAGTGTGACTGAGAGGCAGAGAGGGTGAGAATCCTGCGTTTGAGAGGCAGAGGGTGAGAATCCAGTGTGACCGAGAAGCAGAGAGGGTGAGAATCCAGTATGATTGAGAGCCTGAGATTGTTATAATCCAGTGTGACTGAGAGCCAGAGAGGGTAAGAATCCAGCATTACTAGGTGGGTGAGAATCCATTGTTACTGAGGGGGTAAGAATCCATGGTTACTGTGAATCCTGTGTGACTGAGAGCAAGAGAGGGTCAGAATCCAGTGTGGCTGAGAGGGTGCGAATCCAGTGTGGTTGAGAGGATGAGAATCCAGTGTGGCTGCGAGGGTGAGAATCCAGTGCGGCTGAGAGGGTGAGAATCCAGTGTGACTGAGAGGGTGAGAATCCAGTGCGGCTGAGAGGGTGAGGATCCAGTGCGGCTGAGAGGGTGAGAATCCAGTGTGGCTGAGAGGGTGAGAATCCAGTGCGGCTGAGAGGGTGAGAATCCAGTGCGGCTGAGAGGGTGAGAATCCAGTGTGTCTAAAAGGGTGAGAATCCAGTGCGACTGAGAGCTAGAGAGGGTGAGAATCCAGCGTGACTGAGAGGCAGAGTGGGTGAGAATCCAGCGTGACTGAGAGCCAGAGAGGGTGAGAATCCAGCGTGACTGAGATCCAAGAGGGTGAGAATCCAGTGTAACTGAGAGCCAGAGAGGGATAGAATCCAGTGTGACTGAGAGCCAGAGAGGGTGAGAATCCAGTTCAATTGAGAGCCAGAGATGGTGAGAATCCAGCGTGACTGAGAGCCTGAGAGGGTGGGAATCCAATGTGACTGTGAGGCAGAGAGATTGAGAATCCAAAGTGATTGAGGGGTGAGAATCCAGTGTGAGAGAGAGCCAGAGAGGGTGTGAATCCATTGTGACTGAGAGGCAGAGAGGGTGAGAATCCTGTGTTTGAGAGGCAGAGAGAGTGAGAATCCAGTGTGACCGAGAGGCAGAGAGGGTGAGAATCCAGTGTGACTGAGAGGCAGAGAGGTTGAGAATCCCGTGTGAGTGAGAGGCAATGAGGTTGAGAATCCAGTGTGACTGAGAGGCAGAGAGGGTGAGAATCCTGCGTTTGAGAGGCAGAGGGTGAGAATCCAGTGTGACCGAGAAGCAGAGAGGGTGAGAATCCAGTATGATTGAGAGCCTGAGATTGTTATAATCCAGTGTGACTGAGAGCCAGAGAGGGTAAGAATCCAGCATTACTAGGTGGGTGAGAATCCATTGTTACTGAGGGGGTAAGAATCCATGGTTACTGTGAATCCTGTGTGACTGAGAGCAAGAGAGGGTCAGAATCCAGTGTGGCTGAGAGGGTGCGAATCCAGTGTGGTTGAGAGGATGAGAATCCAGTGTGGCTGCGAGGGTGAGAATCCAGTGCGGCTGAGAGGGTGAGAATCCAGTGTGACTGAGAGGGTGAGAATCCAGTGCGGCTGAGAGGGTGAGAATCCAGTGCGGCTGAGAGGGTGAGAATCCAGTGTGGCTGAGAGGGTGAGAATCCAGTGCGGCTGAGAGGGTGAGAATCCAGTGCGGCTGAGAGGGTGAGAATCCAGTGTGTCTGAAAGGGTGAGAATCCAGTGCGACTGAGAGCTAGAGAGGGTGAGAATCCAGCGTGACTGAGAGGCAGAGTGGGTGAGAATCCAGCGTGACTGAGAGCCAGAGAGGGTGAGAATCCAGCGTGACTGAGATCCAAGAGGGTGAGAATCCAGTGTAACTGAGAGCCAGAGAGGGATAGAATCCAGTGTGACTGAGAGCCAGAGAGGGTGAGAATCCAGTTCAATTGAGAGCCAGAGATGGTGAGAATCCAGCGTGACTGAGAGCCTGAGAGGGTGGGAATCCAATGTGACTGTGAGGCAGAGAGATTGAGAATCCAAAGTGATTGAGGGGTGAGAATCCAGTGTGAGAGAGAGCCAGAGAGGGTGAGAATCCATTGTGACTGAGAGGCAGATAGGGTGAGAATCCTGTGTTTGAGAGGCAGAGAGAGTGAGAATCCAGTGTGACCGAGAGGCAGAGAGGGTGAGAATCCAGTGTTAGTGAGACGCAGCGAGGGTGAGAATCCAGTGTGAGTAAGAGGCAGAGAGGGTGAGAATCCAGTGTGACTGAGAGGCAGAGAGGTTGAGAATCCCGTGTGAGTGAGAGGCAATGAGGTTGAGAATCCAGTGTGACTGAGAGGCAGAGAGGGTGAGAATCCTGTGTTTGAGAGGCAGAGAGGGTGAGAATCCAGTGTGACCGAGAAGCAGAGAGGGTGAGAATCTAGTATGATTGAGAGCAAGAGATTGTTATAATCCAGTGTGACTGAGAGCCAGAGAGGGTAAGAATCCAGCATTACTAGGTGGGTGAGAATCCATTGTTACTGAGGGGGTAAGAATCCATGGTAACTGTGAATCCTGTGTGACTGAGAGCAAGAGAGGGTGAGAATCCAGTGTGGCTGAGAGGGTGAGAATCCAGTGTGGTTGAGAGGGTGAGAATCCAGTGTGGCTGAGAGGGTGAGAATCCAAAGCGGCTGAGAGGGTGAGAATCCAGTGCGGCTGAGAGGGTGAGAATCCAGTGCGGCTTAGAGGGTGAGAATCCAGTGCGGCTGAGAGGGTGAGAATCCAGTGCGGCTGATAGGGTGAGAATCCAGTGCGGCTGGGAGGGTGAGAATCCAGTGCGGCTGAGAGGGTGAGAATCCAGTGTGGCTGAGAGGGTGAGAATCCAGCATGACTGAGAGCTAGAGAGGGTGAGAATCCAGCGTGACTGAGAGCAAGAGAGGGCGAGAATACAGCGTGACTGAGATCCAGAGAGTGTTAGAATCCAGTGTGACTGAGAGCCAGAGAGGGTGAGAATCCAGTGCAATTGAGAGCCAGAGACGGTGAGAATCCGGTGTGATTGAGAGGGGGAGAGGGGGTGTGTGTGTGAGAATTCAGTGTGACTGAGAGCCAGTGATGGTGAGAATACAGTGTGAGTAAGAGGCAGAGAATGTGAGAATTTAGCGTGACTGAGAGCCAGAGAGGGTGGGAATCCAATGTGACTGCGAGGAAGAGAGATTGCGAATCCATAGTGACTGAGGGGTGAGAATCCAGTGTGAGTGAGAGCCAGAGAGGGTTAGAATCCATTGTGAATGAGAGGCAGAGAGAGTGAGAATCCAGTGTGACCGAGGGGCAGAGAGGGTGAGAATCCAGTGTGACTGAGAGGCAAATAGGGTGAGAATCCAGTGTGAGTGAGAGGCAGAGAGGGTGGGAATCCAGTGTGAGTGAGAGGCAGAGAGGGTGAGAATCCAGTGTGACTGAGAGGCAGAGAGGTTGATAATCCAGTGTGACTGAGAGGCAGAGAGGGTGAGAATCCTGTGTTTGAGAGGCAGAGAGAGTGAGAATCCAGTGTGACCGAGAGGCAGAGAGGGTGAGATTCTAGTGTGAGTGAGAGGCAGCGAGGGTGAGAATCCAGTGTGAGTGAGAGGCAGAGAGGGTGAGAATCCAGTGTGACTGAGAGGCAGAGAGGTGGAGAATCCAGTGCGATTGAGAGGCAGAGAGGGTGAGAATCCAGTATGATTGAGAGCCTGAGATTGTGATTATCCAGTGTGACTGAGAGCCAGAGAGGGTGGGAACCCAATGTGACTGTGAGGCAGAGAGATTGAGAATCCTTAGTGACTGACGGGTGAGAATCCAGTGTGAGTGAGAGCCAGAGAGGGTGAGAATCCATTGTGACTGAGAGGCAGGGAGGGTGCGAATCCTGTGTTTGAGAGGCAGAGAGAGTGAGAATCCAGTGTGACCAAGAGGCAGAGAGGGTGAGAATCCAGTGTGAGTGAGAGGCAGCGAGGGTGGGAATCCAGTGTGAGTGAGAGGCAGAGAGGGTGAGAATCCAGTGTGACTGAGAGGCAGAGAGGGTGAGAATCCTGCGTTTGAGAGGCAGAAAGGGTGAGAATCCAGTGTGACCGAGAAGCAGAGAGGGTGAGAATCCAGTATGATTGAGAGCCTGACGTTGTTATAATCCAGTGTGACTGAGAGCCAGAGAGGGTAAGAATCCAGCATTTCTAGGTGGGTGAGAATCCATTGTTACTGAGGGGGTAAGAATCCATGGTTACTGTGAATCCTGTGTGACTGAGAGCAAGAGAGGGTGAGAATCCAGTGTGGCTGAGAGGGTGAGAATCCAGTGTGGTTGAGAGGGTGAGAATCCAGTGTGGCTGAGAGGGTGAGAATCCAGTGTGACTGAGAGGGTGAGAATTCAGTGCGGCTGAGAGGGTGAGAATCCAGTGTGTCTGAAAGGGTGAGAATCCAGTGCGACTGAGAGGCAGAGAGGGTGAGAATCCAGTGTGACTGAGAGCAAGAGAGGATGAAAATCCAGTGTGACTGAGAGCCAGAGCATTTGAGAATCCAGTGTGATGTGGTATGGGGAGAGAGTAAATCCAGTGTGAGTGAGAGCCCGAGACGTTGAGAATACAGTGTAACTGAGAGCCAGAGAGGGTGACAATCCAATGTGACTTCGAGGCAGAGAGATTGAGAATCCATAGTGACTGGGGGGTGAGAATACAGTGTGAGTGAGAGCCAGAGATGGTGAGATTACAGTGTGACTAAGAGGCAGAGAAGCTGAGAATCCAGTGTGACTGAGAGCCAGTGAGGGTGAGAATCCAATGTGACTTTGAGGCAGAGAGATTGAGAATCCATAGTGACGGAGGGGTGAGAATCCAGTGTGACTGAGAGCCAGAGAAGGTGGGAATCCAGTGTGACTGAGAGGCAGAGAGAGTGAGAATCCTGTGTTTGAGAGGCAGAGAGAGTGAGAATCCATTGTGGCTGAGAGGTGAAAATCCAATGTGACTGAGAGGGTGAGAATCCAATGTGACTGAGAGGGTGAGAATCCAATGTGACTGAGAGGGTGAGAATCCAATGTGACTGAGAGGGTGAGAATCCAGTGTGGCTGAGACGGTGAGAATCCAGTGTGACTGAGAGTCAGAGAGGGTGAGAATCCAGCATGACTGAGAGCTAGAGAGGGTGAGAATCCAGCGTGAATGAGAGCCAGAGAGGGCGAGAATACAGCGTGACTGAGAGCCAGAGAGGGTTAGAATCCAGTGTGACAGAGAGCCAGAGAGGGTGAGAATCCAGTGCAATTGAGAGCCAGAGACGGTGAGAATCCAGTGTGACCCAGAGCCAGGGAGGATGTGAATTCAGTGTGATTGAGAGGGGGAGAGGGGGGGTGCGTGTGAGAATTCAGTGTGACTGAGAGCCAGAGATGGTTAGAATACAGTGTGAGTAAGAGGCAGAGAGATTGAGAATCCATAGAGAATGAGGGGTGAGAATCCAGCGTGAGTGAGAGCCAGAGAAGGTGGGAATCCAGTGTGACTGAGAGGCAGAGAGGATGAGAATCCTGTGTTTGAGAGGCAGAGAGAGTGAGAATCCAGTGTGGCTGAGAGGTGAAAATCCAGTGTGGCTGAGAGGGTGGGAGTCCAGTACGGCTGGGATGGTGAGGATCCAGTGCGGCTGGGATGGTGAGAATCCAGTGCGGCTGGGATGGTGAGAATCCAGTGCGGCTGGGATGGTGAGAATCCAGTGCGGCTGAGAGGGTGAGAATCCAGTGTGACTGAGACGGTGAGAATCCAGTGTGACTGAGTGTCAGAGAGGGTGAGAATCCAGCATGACTGAGAGCTAGAGAGGGTGAGAATCCAGCGTGATTGAGAGCCAGAGAGGGCGAGAATACAGCGTGACCGGGAGCCAGAGAGGGTTAGAATCCAGTGTGACTGAGAACTAGAGAGGGTGAGAATCCAGTGCAATTGAGAACCAGAGACGGTGAGAATCCAGTGTGACCAAGAGCCAGGGAAGATGAGAATTCAGTGTGATTGAGAGGGGGAGAGGGGGTGCATGTGAGAATTCAGTGTGACTGAGAGCCAGAGATGGAGAGAATACAGTGTGAGTAAGAGGCAGAGAATGTGAGAATCCAGCGTGACTGAGAGCCAGAGAGGGTGGGAATCCAATGTGACTGTGAGGCAGAGAGATTGAGAATCCATAGTGACTGAGGGGTGAGAATCCAGTGTGAGTGAGAGCCAGAGAGGGTGAGAATCCATTGTGACTGAGAGGCAGAGAGGGTTAGAATCCTGTGTTTGAGAGGCAGAGAGAGTGAGAATCCAGTGTGACCGAGAGGCAGAGAGGGTGAGAATCCAGTGTTAGTGAGACGCAGCGAGGGTGAGAATCCAGTGTGAGTGAGAGGCAGAGAGGGTGAGAATCCAGTGTGACTGAGAGGCAGAGAAGTTGAGAATCCCGTGTGAGTGAGAGGCAATGAGGTCGAGAAACCAGTGTGACTGAGATGCAGAGAGGGTGAGAATCCTGTGTTTGAGAGGCAGAGAGGGTGAGAATCCAGTGTGACCGAGAAGCAGAGAGGGTGAGAATCCAGTATGATTGAGAGCAAGAGATTGTTATAATCCAGTGTGACTGAGAGCCAGAGAGGGTAAGAATCCAGCATTACTAGGTGGGTGAGAATCCATTGTTACTGAGGGGGTAGGAATCCATGGTTACTGTGAATCCTGTGTGACTGAGAGCAAGAGAGGGTGAGAATCCAGTGCGGCTGAGAGGGTGAGAATCCAGTGTGGTTGAGAGGGTGAGAATCCAGTGTGGCTGAGAGGGCGAGAATCCAGTGCGACTGAGAGGGTGAAGTGCCACTGAGAGGGTGAGAATCCAGTGCCACTGAGAGGGTGAGAATCCAGTGCGGCTGAGAGGGTGAGAATCCAGTGCGGCTGAGAGGGTGAGAATCCAGTGCGGCTGAGAGGGTGAGAATCCAGTGCGGCTGAGTGGGTGAGAATCCAGTGCAGCTGAGAGGGTGAGAATCCAGTGCGGCTGAGAGGGTGAGAATCCTGTGTGGCTGAGAGGGTGAGAAGCCTGTGCGGCTGAGAGGGTGAGAATCCTGTGTGGCTGAGAGGGTGAGAATCCTGTGCGGCTGAGAGGGTGAGAATCCAGTGCGGCTGAGAGGGTGAGAATCCAGTGTGACTGAGACGGTGAGAATCCAGTGTGACTGAGTGTCAGAGAGGGTGAGAATCCAGCATGACTGAGAGCTAGAGAGGGTGAGAATCCAGCGTGATTGAGATCCAGAGAGGGCGAGAATACAGCGTGACCGAGAGCCAGAGAGGGTTAGAATCCAGTGTGACTGAGAACTAGAGAGGGTGAGAATCCAGTGCAATTGAGAACCAGAGACGGTGAGAATCCAGTGTGACCCAGAGCCAGGGAAGATGAGAATTCAGTGTGATTTAGAGGGGGAGAGGGGGGTGCATGTGAGAATTCAGTGTGACTGAGAGCCAGAGATGGAGAGAATACAGTGTGAGAAAGAGGCAGAGAATGTGAGAATCCAGCGTGACTGAGAGCCAGAGAGGGTGGGAATCCAATGTGACTGTGAGGCAGAGAGATTGAGAATCCATAGTGACTGAGGGGTGAGAATCCAGTGTGAGTGAGAGCCAGGGAGGGTGAGAATCCATTGTGACTGAGAGGCAGAGAGGGTTAGAATCCTGTGTTTGAGAGGCAGAGAGAGTGAGAATCCAGTGTGACCGAGAGGCAGAGAGGGTGAGAATCCAGTGTTAGTGTGACGCAGCGAGGGTGAGAATCCAGTGTGAGTGAGACGCAGCGAGGGTGAGAATCCAGTGTGAGTGAGAGGCAGAGAGGGTGAGAATCCAGTGTGACTGAGAGGCAGAGAAGTTGAGAATCCCGTGTGAGTGAGAGGCAATGAGGTCGAGAAACCAGTGTGACTGAGATGCAGAGAGGGTGAGAATCCTGCGTTTGAGAGGCAGAGAGGGTGAGAATCCAGTGTGACCGAGAAGCAGAGAGGGTGAGAATCCAGTATGATTGAGAGCAAGAGATTGTTATAATCCAGTGTGACTGAGAGCCAGAGAGGGTAAGAATCCAGCATTACTAGGTGGGTGAGAATCCATTGTTACTGAGGGGGTAAGAATCCATGGTTACTGTGAATCCTGTGTGACTGAGAGCAAGAGAGGGTGAGAATCCAGTGTGGCTGAGAGGGTGAGAATCCAGTGTGGTTGAGAGGGTAAGAATCCAGTGTGGCTGAGAGGGAGAGAATCCAGTGCGACTGAGAGGGTGAAGTGCGACTGAGAGGGTGAGAATCCAGTGCCACTGAGAGGGTGAGAATCCTTTGCGGCTGAGAGGGTGAGAATCCAGCGTGACTGAGAGCTAGAGAGGGTGAGAATCCAGCTTGACTGAGAGCAAGAGAGGGCGAGAATACAGCGTGACTGAGAGCCAGAGAGGGTTAGGATCCAGTGTGACTGTGAGCCAGAGAGGGTGAGAATCCAGTGCAATTGAGAGCCAGAGATGGTGAGAATCCAGTGTGATTGAGAGGGGGAGAGGGTGTGTGTGTGTGAGAATTCAGTGTGACTGAGAGCCAGTGATGATGAGAATACAGTTTGAGTAAGAGGCAGAGAATGTGAGAATCCAGCGTGACTGAGAGCCAGAGAGGGTGGGAATCCAATGTGACTGTGAGGAAGAGAGATTGAGAATCCATAGTGACTGAGGGGTGAGAATCCAGTGTGAGTGAGAGCCAGAGAGGGTGAGAATCCATTGTGACTGAGAGGCAGAGAGAGTGAGAATCCAGTGTGTCCGAGAGGCAGAGAGGGTGAGAATCCAGTGTGACTGAGAGGCAGAGAGGGTGAGAATCCAGTGAGAGTGAGAGGCAGCGAGGGTGGGAATCCAGTGTGAGTGAGAGGCAGAGAGGGTGAGAATCCAGTTTGACTGAGAGGCAGAGAGGTTGAGAATCCAGTGTGAGTGAGAGGCAATGAGGTTGAGAAATCAATTTTGACTGAGAGGCAGAGAGGGTAGAATCCTGTGTTTGAGAGGCAGAGAGAGTGAGAATCCAGTTTGACCGAGAGGCAGAGAGGGTGAGAATCCAGTGTGAGTGAGAGGCAGCGAGGGTGAGAATCCTGTGTGAGTGAGAGGCAGCGAGGGTGAGAATCCTGTGTGAGTGAGAGGCAGAGAGGGTGAGAATCCAGTGTGACTGAGAGGCAGAGAGGTTGAGAATCCAGTGTGACTGAGAGGCAGAGAGGGTGAGAATCCTGCGTTTGAGAGGCAGAGAGGGTGAGAATCCAGTGTGACCGAGAGGCATAGAGGGTGAGAATCCAGTATGATTGAGAGCCTGAGATTGTGATAATCCAGTGTGACTGAGAGCCAGAGAGGGTAAGAATCCAGCATTACTAGGTGGGTGAGAATCCATTGTTACTGAGGGGGTAAGAATCCATGGTTACTGTGAATCCTGTGTGACTGAGAGCAAGAGAGGGTGAGAATCCAGTGTGGCTGAGAGGGTGAGAATCCAGTGTGGTTGAGAGGGTGATAATCCAGTGTGGCTGAGAGGGTGAGAATCCAGTGCGGCTGAGACGGTAAGGATCCAGTGCGGCTGAGCGGGTGAGAATCCAGTGTGGCTGAGAGGGTGAGAATCCAGTGTGGCTGAGAGGGTGAGAATCCAGTGTGGCTGAGAGGGTGAGAATCCAGTGTGGCTGAGAGGGTGAGTATCCAGTGCGGCTGAGAGGGTGAGAATCCAGTGTTTCTGAGAGTTTGAGAATCCACTTTGGCTGAGGTGGTGAGAATCCAGCGTGGCTGATGGGGTGAGAATCCAGTGTGGCTGAGAGCCAGACAGGGTTGAATTCAGTGTGACTGTGAGGCAGAGAGAGTGGGAATCCAGTGTGATGTTGGGGGATAGAGAGAAACCAATGTGAGTGAGAGGCAGAAAGGGTGAGAATCCCATGTGACTGCGAGCCAGGTAGGATGACAATTTCGTGTGACTGAGAGAGGACGGGGTGGGGGGTGGGGGTGGTGAGAATTCAGTGTGACTGAGGGGCGTGACAATTCAGTGTGACTGAGAGCCAAAGAGGGTGAGAATCCAGTGTGACTGAGAGGCAGAGAGAGTGAGAATCCTGTGTTACTGAGAGCCAGAGAGAGTGAGAATCCAGTGTTACTGAGAGCCAGAGAGGGTGAGAATCCAGTGTTGCTGAGAGCCAGAGAGGGTGAGAATCCACTGTGACTGAGATTCAGAGACGGTATGAATCCACTGTGACTGAGAGGCAGAGTCGGTGAGAATGCGGTGTGACTGAGAGGCAGAGTCGGTGAGAATGCGGTGTGACTGAGAGGCAGAGTCGGTGAGAATGCGGTGTGACTGAGAGGCAGAGTCGGTGAGAATGCGGTGTGACTGAGAGGCAGAGTCGGTGAGAATGCAGTGTGACTGAGAGGCAGAGTTGGTGTGAATCCATTGTGACTGAGTGGCAGAGTCGGTGAGAATCCATTGTGACTGAGTGGCAGAGTCGGTGAGAATCCATTGTGACTGAGAGGCAGAGTCGGTGAGAATCCAGTGTGACTAAAAGTCAGGAAGGGTGAGAATCCAGTGTGGCTAAGAGGGTGAGAATCTAGTGCGACTGAGTGGGTGAGAATCCAGTGCGACTGAGAGGGTGAGAATCCAGTGCGACTGAGAGGGTGAGAATCTAGTGTGACTGAGAGGGTGAGAATCCAGTGCGGCTGAGAGGGTGAGAATCCAGTGTGGCTGAAAGGGTGAGAATCCAGTGCGACAGAGAGGCAGAGAGGGTGAGAATCCAGCATGACTGAGAGGCAGAGTGGGTGAGAATCCAGCGTGACTGAGAGGCAGAGAGGGTGAGAATCCAGCGTGACTGAGAGCCAAGAGGGTGGGAATCCAGTGTGACTGAGAGCCAGAGAGGGATAGAATCCAAGTGACTGAGAGCCAGAGATGGTGAGAATCCAGTGTGACTCAGAGCCTGGGCGGATGAGAATTCAGTGTGACTGAGAGGGGGAGTGGGTGGGGGGGGGGGGTTGCGGGTGAGAATTCAGTGTGACTGAGAGCCATAGACGGTGAGAATACAGTGTGAGTAAGAGGCAGAGAATGTGAGAATCCAGCGTGACTGAGAGCCAGAGAGATTGAGAATCCAATGTGACTGCGAGGCAGAGAGATTGAGAATACATAGTGACTGAGGGGTGAGAATCCAGTGTGAATGAGAGCCAGAGAGGGTGAGAATCCAGCTTGACTGAGAGCCAGAAAGGGTGAGAATCCAGTGTGACTGAGTTCCAGAGAGGATGAGAATCCAGTGTGACTGAGAGGCAGAGCATTTGAGAATCCAGTGTTATGTGGGAAGGGGAGAGAGAAAATCCAGTGTGACTGAGAGCCCGAGACGTTGAGAATACAGTGCGACTGAGAGCCAGAGAGGGTGAGAATCCAATGTGACTTCGAGGCAGAGAGATTGAGAATCCATAGTGACTGGGGGGTGAGAATACAGTGTGAGTGAGAGCCAGAGATGGTGAGATTACAGTGTGACTAAGAGGCAGAGAATGTGAGAATCCAGTGTGACTGAGAGCCAGATAGGGTGAGAATCCAATGTGACTTTGAGGCAGAGAGATTGAGAATCCGTAGTGACGGAGGGGTGAGAATCCAGTGTGAGTGAGAGCCAGAGACGGTGAGAGTACAGTGTGACTAAGAGGCAGAGAATGTGAGAATCCAGTGTGACTGAGAGCCAGAGAAGGTGGGAATCCAGTGTGACTGAGAGGCAGAGAGGGTGACCATCCTGTGTTTGAGAGGCAGAGAGAGTGAGAATCCAGTGTGGCTGAGAGGTGAAAATACAGTGTGGCTGAGAGGGTGGGAGTCCAGTACGGCTGAGAGGGTGAGAATCCAGTGTGGCTGGGATGTTGAGAATCCAGTGCGGCCGAGAGGGTGAGAATCCAGTGTGGCTGAGAGGGTTAGAATCCAGTGTGGCTGAGAGGGTGAGAATCCAATGTGACTGCGAGCCAGGTAGGATGACAATTTCGTGTGACTGAGAGAGGACGGGGTGGGGGGGTGGGGGTGGTGAGAATTCAGTGTGACTGAGGGGCGTGACAATTCAGTGTGACTGAGAGCCAAAGAGGGTGAGAATCCAGTGTGACTGAGAGGCAGAGAGAGTGAGAATCCTGTGTTACTGAGAGCCAGAGAGAGTGAGAATCCAGTGTTACTGAGAGCCAGAGAGGGTGAGAATCCAGTGTTGCTGAGAGCCAGAGAGGGTGAGAATCCACTGTGACTGCGATTCAGAGACGGTATGAATCCACTGTGACTGAGAGGCAGAGTCGGTGAGAATGCGGTGTGACTGAGAGGCAGAGTCGGTGAGAATGCGGTGTGACTGAGAGGCAGAGTCGGTGAGAATGCAGTGTGACTGAGAGGCAGAGTTGGTGTGAATCCATTGTGACTGAGTGGCAGAGTCGGTGAGAATCCATTGTGACTGAGTGGCAGAGTCGGTGAGAATCCATTGTGACTGAGAGGCAGAGTCGGTGAGAATCCAGTGTGACTAAAAGTCAGGAAGGGTGAGAATCCAGTGTGGCTAAGAGGGTGAGAATCTAGTGCGACTGAGTGGGTGAGAATCCAGTGCGACTGAGAGGGTGAGAATCCAGTGCGACTGAGAGGGTGAGAATCTAGTGTGACTGAGAGGGTGAGAATCCAGTGCGGCTGAGAGGGTGAGAATCCAGTGTGGCTGAAAGGGTGAGAATCCAGTGCGACAGAGAGGCAGAGTGGGTGAGAATCTAGCGTGACTGAGAGGCAGAGTGGGTGAGAATCCAGCGTGACTGAGAGGCAGAGAGGGTGAGAATCCAGCGTGACTGAGAGCCAAGAGGGTGGGAATCCAGTGTGACTGAGAGCCAGAGAGGGATAGAATCCAAGTGACTGAGAGCCAGAGATGGTGAGAATCCAGTGTGACTCAGAGCCTGGGCGGATGAGAATTCAGTGTGACTGAGAGGGGGAGTGGGTGGGGGGGGGGGGGGTTGCGGGTGAGAATTCAGTGTGACTGAGAGCCATAGACGGTGAGAATACAGTGTGAGTAAGAAGCAGAGAATGTGAGAATCCAGCGTGACTGAGAGCCAGAGAGATTGAGAATCCAATGTGACTGCGAGGCAGAGAGATTGAGAATACATAGTGACTGAGGGGTGAGAATCCAGTGTGAGTGAGAGCCAGAGAGGGTGAGAATCCAGCTTGACTGAGAGCCAGAGAGGGCGAGAATCCAGCATGACTGAGAGCCAGAGAGGGTGAGAATCCAGTGTGACTGAGTTCCAGAGAGGATGAGAATCCAGTGTGACTGAGAGCCAGAGCATTTGAGAATCCAGTGTTATGTGGGAAGGGGAGAGAGAAAATCCAGTGTGACTGAGAGCCCGAGACGTTGAGAATACAGTGTGACTGAGAGCCAGAGAGGGTGAGAATCCAATGTGACTTCGAGGCAGAGAGATTGAGAATCCATAGTGACTGGGGGGTGAGAATACAGTGTGAGTGAGAGCCAGAGACGGTGAGATTACAGTGTGACTAAGAGGCAGAGAATGTGAGAATCCAGTGTGACTGAGAGCCAGAGAGGGTGAGAATCCAATGTGACTTTGAGGCAGAGAGATTGAGAATCCGTAGTGACGGAGGGGTGAGAATCCAGTGTGAGTGAGAGCCAGAGACGGTGAGAGTACAGTGTGACTAAGAGGCAGAGAATGTGAGAATCCAGTGTGACTGAGAGCCAGAGAAGGTGGGAATCCAGTGTGACTGAGAGGCAGAGAGGGTGACCATCCTGTGTTTGAGAGGCAGAGAGAGTGAGAATCCAGTGTGGCTGAGAGGTGAAAATACAGTGTGGCTGAGAGGGTGGGAGTCCAGTACGGCTGAGAGGGTGAGAATCCAGTGTGGCTGGGATGGTGAGAATCCAGTGCGGCCGAGAGGGTGAGAATCCAGTGTGGCTGAGAGGGTTAGAATCCAGTGTGGCTGAGAGGGTGAGAATCCAATGTGACTGAGAGGGTGAGAATCCAATGTGACTGAGAGGGTGAGAATCCAATGTGACTGAGAGGGTGAGAATCCAGTGTGGCTGAGAGGGTGAGAATCCAATGTGACTGAGAGGGTGAGAATCCAGTGTGGCTGAGACGGTGAGAATCCAGTGTGACTGAGAGTCAGAGAGGGTGAGAATCCAGCATGACTGAGATCTAGAGAGGGTGCGAATCCAGCGTGACTGAGAGCCAGAGAGGGTTAGAATCCAGTGTGACTGAGAGCCAGAGAGGGTGAGAATCCAGTGCAATTGAGAGCCAGAGACGGTGAAAATCCAGTGTGACCCAGAGCCAGGGAGAATGAGAATTCAGTGTGATTGAGAGGGGGAGAGGGGGGTGCGTGTGAGAATTCAGTGTGACTGAGAGCCAGAGATGGTGAGAATACAGTGTGAGTAAGAATCAGAGAATGTGAGAATCCAGCGTGACTGAGAGCCAGAGAGGGTGCGAATCCAATGTGACTGTGAGGCAGAGAGATTGAGAATCCATATTGACTGAGGGGTGAGAATCCAGTGTGAGTGAGAGCCAGAGAGGGTGAGAATCCTGTGTTTGAGAGGCAGCGAGGGTGGGAATCCAGTGTGAGTGAGAGGCAGAGAGGGTGAGAATCCAGTGTGACTGAGAGCCAGAGAGGGTGAGAATCCTGCGTTTGAGAGGCAGAGAGGGTGAGAATCCAGTGTGACCGAGAAGCAGAGAGGGTGAGAATCCAGTATGATTGAGAGCCTGAGATTGTTATAATCCAGTTTGACTGAGAGCCAGAGAGGGTAAGAATCCAGCATTAATAGGTGGGTGAGAATCCATTGTTCCTGAGGGGGTAAGGATCCATGGTTACTGTGAATCCTGTATGACTGAGAGCAAGAGAGGGTGAGAATCCAGTGTGGCTGAGAGGGTGAGAATCCAGTGTGGCTGAGAGGGTGAGAATCCAGTGTGGTTGAGAGGGTGATAATCCAGTGTGGCTGAGAGGGTGAGAATCCAGTGTGACTGAGAGGGTGAGAATCCAGTGTGACTGAGAGGGTGAGAATCCAGTGTGACTGAGAGGGTGAGAATCCAGTGCGGCTGAGAGGGTGAGAATCCAGTGCGGCTGACAGGGTGAGAATCCAGTGCGGATGAGAGGGTGAGAATCCAGTGTGTCTGAAAGGGAGAGAATCCAGTGCGACTGAGAGACAGAGAGGGTGAGAATCCAGCGTGACTGAGAGGCAGAGTGGGTGAGAATCCACCGTGACGGAGAGCCATGAGCGTGAGAATCCAGTGTGACTGAGAGCCAGAGAGGGATAGAATCCAGTGTGACTGAGAGCCAGAGATGGTGAGAATCCAGTGTGACTCAGAGCATGTGCGGATGAGAATTCAGTGTGACTGAGAGGGGGTGTGGGTGGGGGGGGGGGGGGTTGTGGGTGAGAATTCAGTGTGACTGAGAGCCATAGACGGTGAGAATACAGGGTGAGTAAGAGGCAGAGAATGTGAGAATCTAGCGTGACTGAGAGCCAGAGAGATTGAGAATCCAATGTGACTGCGAGGCAGAGAGATTGAGAATACATAGTGACTGAAGGGTGAGAATCCAGTGTGTGAGAGCCAGAGAGGGTGAGAATCCAGCGTGACTGAGAGCTAGAGAGGGTGAGAATCCAGCTTGACTGAGAGCCAGAGAGGGCGAGAATCTAGTATGACTGAGAGCCAGAGAGGGTGAGAATCCAGTGTGACTGAGTGCCAGAGAGGATGAGAATCCAGTGTGACTGAGAGCCAGAGCATTTGAGAATCCAGTGCGATGTGGGAAGGGGAGAGAGAAAATCCAGTGTGAGTGAGAGCCCGAGACGTTGAGAATACAGTGTGACTGAGAGCCAGAGAGGGTGAGAATCCAATGTGACTTCGAGGCAGAGAGATTGAGAATCCATAGTGACAGAGGGGTGAGAATCCAGTGTGAGTGAGAGCCAGAGAGGGTGAGAATCCAGCGTGACTGAGAGCTAGAAAATGTGAGAATCCAGCTTGACTGAGAGCCAGAGAGGGCGAGAATCTAGCATGATTGAGAGCCAGAGAGGGTGAGAATCCAGTGTGACTGAGTGCCAGAGAGGATGAGAATCCACTGTGATTGAGATTCAGAGACAGTACGAATCCACTGTGACTGAGAGGCAGAGTTGGTGAGAATGCGGTGTGACTGAGAGGCAGAGTCGGTGAGAATGCAGTGTGACTGAGAGGCAGAGTTGGTGAGAATCCATTGTGACTGAGTGGCAGAGTCGGTGAGAATCCTTTGTGACTGAGTGGCAGATTTGGTAAGAATCCATTGTGACTGAGAGGCAGAGTTTGTGAGAATCCATTGTGACTGAGAGGCAGAGTCGGTGAGAATCCAGTGTGACTAAAAGTCAGGAAGGGTGAGAATCCAGTGTGGCTAAGAGGGTGAGAATCTAGTGCGACTGAGTGGTTGAGAATCCAGTGCGACTGAGATGGTGAGAATCCAGTGCGACAGAGAGGGTGAGAATCCAGTGCGACAGAGAGGGTGAGAATCCAGTGCGACTGAGAGGCTGAGAATCCAGTGCGACTGAGAGGCTGAGAATCCAGTGCGACTGAGAGGCTGAGAATCTAGTGCGACTGAGAGGCTGAGAATCCAGTGCGGCTGAGAGGGTGATAATCCAGTGCGGCTGAGAGGGTGATAATCCAGTGCGGCTGAGAGGGTGAGAATCCAGTGCGGCTGAGAGGGTGAGAATCCAGTGCGGCTGAGAGGGTGAGAATCCAGCGTGACTGAGAGTCAGAGAGGGTGAGAATCCTGGGTGACTGAGAGCCAAGAGGTCGGGAATCCAGTGTGACTGAGAGCCAGAGAGGGATAGAATCCAGTGTGACTGAGAGCCAGAGATGGTGAGAATCCAGTGTGATTGAGAGGCAGAGATGGTGAGAATGCAGTGTGACTGAGAGCCAGAGAGGGATAGAATCCAAGTGACTGAGTGCCAGAGATGGTGAGAATCCAGTGTGACTGAGAGGCAGAGAGGGTGAGAATCCAGCGTGACTGAGAGCCAGAGAGGGTGAGAATCCAGCGTGACTGAGAGCCAAGAGTGTGAGAATCCAGTGTGACTGAGAGCCAGAGAGGGTGTGAATCCAGTGTGACTGAGAGCCAGAGATGGTGAGAATCCTGTGTGACTCAGAGCCTGGGCGGACGAGAATTCAGTGTGATTGAGAGGGGGAGAAGGTAGGGGGGTTGCGGGTGAGAATTCAATATGACTGAGAGCCATAGACGGTGAGAATACAGGGTGAGTAAGAGGCAGAGAATGTGAGAATCCAGCGTGACTGAGAGCCAGAGAGATTGAGAATCCAATGTGACTGCGAGGCAGCGAGATTGAGAATACATAGTGACTGAGGGGTGAGAATCCAGTGTGAGTGAGAGCCAGAGAGGGTGAGAATCCAGCTTGACTGAGAGCCAGAGAGGGCGAGAATCCAGCATGACTGAGAGCCAGAGAGTGGGAGAATCCAGTGTGACTGAGTGCCAGAGAGGATGAGAATCCAGTGTGACTGAGAGCCAGAGCAGTTGAGAATCCAGTGTGATGTGGGAAGGGGAGAGAGTAAATCCAGTGTGAGTGAGAGCCCGAGACGTTGAGAATACAGTGTGACTGAGAGCCAGAGTGGGTGAGAATCCAATGTGACTTCGAGGCAGAGAGATTGAGAATCCATAGTGACTGAGGGGTGAGAATCCAGTGTGAGTGAGAGCCAGAGATGGTGAGAGTACAGTGTGACTAAAAGGCAGAGAAGCTGAGAATCCAGTGTGACTGAGAGCCAGAGAGGGTGAGAATCCAATGTGACTTTGAGGCAGAGAGATTGAGAATCCATAGTGACGGAGGGGTGAGAATCCAGTGTGAGTGAGAGCCAGAGACGGTGAGAGTACAGTGTGACTAAGAGGCAGAGAATGTGAGAATCCAGTGTGACTGAGAGCCAGAGAATGTGAGAATCCAGAGTGACTGAGAGCCAGAGAAGGTGGGAATCCAGTGTGACTGAGAGGCAGAGAGGGTGAGAATCCTGTGTTTGAGAGGCAGAGAGAGTGAGAATCCAGTGTGGCTGAGAGGTGAAAATCCAGTGTGGGTGGGAATCCAGTGCGGCCGAGAGGGTGAGAATCCAGTGTGGCCGAGAAGCAGAGAGGGTGAGAATCCAGTATGATTGAGAGCCTGAGATTGTTATAATCCAGTGTGACGGAGAGCCAGAGAGGGTAAGAATCCAGCATTACTAGGTGGGTGAGAATCCATTGTTACTGAGGGGGTAAGAATCCATGGTTACTGTGAATCCTGTGTGATGAGAGAAAGAGAGGGTGAGAATCCAGTGCGGCCGAGAGGGTGAGAATCCAGTGTGGCCGAGAAGCAGAGAGGGTGAGAATCCAGTATGATTGAGAGCCTGAGATTGTTATAATCCAGTGTGACGGAGAGCCAGAGAGGGTAAGAATCCAGCATTACTAGGTGGGTGAGAATCCATTGTTACTGAGGGGGTAAGAATCCATGGTTACTGTGAATCCTGTGTGACTGAGAGCAAGAGAGGGTGAGAATCCAGTGCGGCTGAGAGGGTGAGAATCCAGTGTGGCTGAGAGGGTGAGAATCCAGTGTGGCTGAGAGGGTGAGAATCCAGTGTGGCTGAGAGGGTGAGAATCCAGTGCGGCTGAGAGGGTGAGAATCCAGTGCGGCTGAGAGGGTGAGAATCCAGTGCGACTGAGAGGGTGAGAATCCAGTGTGGCTGAGAGGGTGAGAATCCAGTGTGGCTGAGAGGGTGAGAATCCAGTGCGGCTGAGAGGGGGAGAATCCAGTGCGGCTGAGAGGGGGAGAATCCAGTGCGGCTGAGAGGGTGAGAATCCAGCGTGACTGAGAGCCAGAGAGGGGGAGAATACAGCCTGACTGAGAGCCAGAGAGGGTTAGAATCCAGTGTGACTGAGAGCCAGAGAGGGTGAGAATCCAGTGCAATTGAGAGCCAGAGACGGTGAGAATCCAGTGTGACTCAGAGCCAGGGAGGATGAGAATTCAGTGTGATTGAGAGTGGGAGAGGGGGTGTGTGTGTCAGAATTCAGTGTGACTGAGCCAGAGATGGTGAGAATACAGTGTGAGTAAGAGGCAGAGAATGTGAGAATCCAGCATGACTGAGAGCCTGAGAGGGTGGGAATCCAATGTGACTGTGAGGCAGAGAGATTGAGAATCCATAGTGACTGAGGGGTGGGAATCCAGTGTGAGTGAGAGCCTGAGAGGGTGAGAATCCATTGTGACTGAGAGGCAGAGAGGGTGAGAATCCTGTGTTTGAGAGGCAGAGAGAGTGAGAATCCAGTGTGACCGAGAGGCAGAGAGGGTGAGAATCCAGTGTGACTGAGAGGCAGAGAGGTTGAGAATCCCGTGTGAGTGAGAGGCAATGAGGTTGGGAATCCAGTGTGACTGAGAGGCAGAGAGGGTGAGAATCCAGCCTTTGAGAGGCAGAGGCTGAGAATCCAGTGTGACCGAGAAGCAGAGAGGGTGAGAATCCAGTATGATTGAGAGCCTGAGATTGTTATAATCCAGTGTGACTGAGAGCCAGAGAGGGTAAGAATCCAGCATTACTAGGTGGGTGAGAATCCATTGTTACTGAGGGGGTAAGAATCCATGGTTACTGTGAATCCTGTGTGACTGAGAGCAAGAGAGGGTGAGAATCCAGTGTGGCTGAGAGGGTGAGAATCCAGTGTGGCTGAGAGGATGAGAATCCAGTGCGGCTGAGAGGGTGAGAATCCAGTGCGGCTGAGAGGGTGAGAATCCAGTGTGACTGAGAGGGTGAGAATCCAGTGCGGCTGAGAGGGTGAGAATCCAGTGTGGCTGAGAGGGTGAGAATCCAGCATGACTGAGAGCTAGAGAGGGTGAGAATCCAGCGTGACTGAGAGCCAGAGAGGGGGAGAATACAGCGTGACTGAGAGCCAGAGAGTGTTAGAATCCAGTGTGAGTGAGAGCCAGAGAGGGTGAGAATCCAGTGCAATTGAGAGCCAGAGACGGTTAGAATCCAGTGTGACTCAGAGCCAGGTAGGATGAGAATTCAGTGTGATTGAGAGTGGGAGAGGGTGTGTGTGTGAGAGAATTCAGTGTGACTGAGCCAGAGATGGTGAGAATACAGTGTCAGTAAGAGGCAGAGAATGTGAGAATCCAGCGTGACTGAGAGCCAGAGAGGGTGGGAATCCAAAGTGACTGCGAGGCAATGAGGTTGAGAATCCATTGTGACTGAGAGGCAGAGAGGGTGAGAATCCTGTGTTTGAGAGGCAGAGAGAGTGAGAATCCAGTGTGACCGAGAGGCAGAGAGGGTGAGAATCCAGTGTGAGTGAGAGGCAGCGAGGGTGAGAATCCAGTGTGAGTGAGAGGCAGAGAGGGTGAGAATCCAATGTGACTTCGAGGCAGAGAGATTGAGAATCCATAGTGACTGAGGGGTGAGAATCCAGTGTGAGTGAGAGCCAGAGATGGTGAGAGTACAGTGTGACTAAGAGGCAGAGAAGCTGAGAATCCAGTGTGACTGAGAGCCAGAGAGGGTGAGAATCCAATGTGACTTTGAGGCAGAGAGATTGAGAATCCATAGTGACGGAGGGGTGAGAATCCAGTGTGAGTGAGAGCCAGAGACGGTGAGAGTACAGTGTGACTAAGAGGCAGAGAATGTGAGAATCCAGTGTGACTGAGAGCCAGAGAAGGTGGGAATCCAGTGTGACTGAGAGGCAGAGAGGGTGAGAATCCTGTGCTTGAGAGGCAGAGAGAGTGAGAATCCAGTGTGGCTGAGAGGTGAAAATCCAGTGTGGGTGGGAATCCAGTGCGGCCGAGAGGGTGAGAATCCAGTGCGGCCGAGAGGGTGAGAATCCAGTGTGGCTGAGAGGGTGAGAATCCAATGTGACTGAGAGGGTGAGAATCCAATGTGACTGAGAGGGTGAGAATCCAATGTGACTGAGAGGGTGAGAATCCAGTGTGGCTGAGACGGTGAGAATCCAGTGTGACTGAGAGTCAGAGAGGGTGAGAATCCAGCATGACTGAGAGCTAGAGAGGGTGAGAATCCAGCATGAATGAGAGCCAGAGAGGGCGAGAATCCAGTGTGACCCAGAGCCAGGGAGGATGCGAATTCAGTGTGATTGAGAGGGGGAGAGGGGGGTGCGTGTGAGAATTCAGTGTGACTGAGAGCCAGAGATGGTGAGAATACAGTGTGAGTAAGAGGCAGAGAGATTGAGAATCCATAGAGACTGATGGGTGAGAATCCAGCGTGACTGAGAGCCAGAGAAGGTGGGAATCCAATGTGACTGTGAGGCAGAGAGATTGAGAATCCATAGAGACTGAGGGGTGAGACTCCAGTGTGAGTGAGAGCCAGAGAGGGTGAGAATAAATTGTGACTGAGAGGCAGAGAGGGTGAGAATCCTGTGTTTGAGAGGCAGAGAGAGTGAGAATCCAGTGTGACCAAGAGGCAGAGAGGGTGAGAATCCAGTGTGAGTGAGAGGCAGCGAGGGTGGGAATCCAGTGTGAGTGAGAGGCAGAGAGTGTGAGAAGCCAGTGTGACTGAGAGGCAGAGAGGGTGAGAATCCAACGTTTGAGAGGCAGAGAGGGTGAGAATCCAGTGTGACCGAGAAGCAGAGAGGGTGAGAATCCAGTGTGACTGAGAGGCAGAGAGGTTGATAATCCCGTGTGAGTGAGAGGCAATGAGGTTGAGAATCCAATGTGACTGAGAGGCAGAGAGGGTGAGAATCCTGCGTTTGAGAGGCAGAGAGGGTGAGAATCCAGTGTGACCGAGAAGCAGAGAGGGTGAGAATCCAGTATGATTGAGAGCCTGAGATTGTTATAATCCAGTGTGACGGAGAGCCAGAGAGGGTAAGAATCCAGCATTACTAGGTGGGTGAGAATCCATTGTTACTGAGGGGGTAAGAATCCATGGGTACTGTGACTCCTGTGTGACTGAGAGCAAGAGAGGGTGAGAATCCAGTGCGGCTGAGAGGGTGAGAATCCAGTGTGGCTGAGAGGGTGAGAATCCAGTGTGGCTGAGAGGGTGAGAATCCAGTGCGGCTGAGAGGGTGAGAATCCAGTGCGGCTGAGAGGGTGAGAATCCAGTGCGACTGAGAGGGTGAGAATCCAGTGCGGCTGAGAGGGTGAGAATCCAGTGCGGCTGAGAGGGTGAGAATCCAGTGTGGCTGAGAGGGTGAGAATCCAGCGTGACTGAGAGACAGAGAGGGGGAGAATACAGCGTGACTGAGAGCCAGAGAGGGTTAGAATCCAGTGTGACTGAGAGCCAGAGAGGGTGAGAATCCAGTGCAATTGAGAGCCAGAGACGGTGAGAATCCAGTGTGACTCAGAGCCAGGGAGGATGAGAAATCAGTGTGATTGAGAGTGGGAGAGGGCGTGTGTGTGTGAGAATTCAGTGTGACTGAGCCAGAGATGGTGAGAATACAGTGTCAGTAAGAGGCAGAGAATGTGAGAATCCAGCATGACTGAGAGCCTGAGAGGGTGGGAATCCAATGTGACTGTGAGGCAGAGAGATTGAGAATCCATAGTGACTGAGGGGAGAGAATCCAGTGTGAGTGAGAGCCTGAGAGGGTGAGAATCCATTGTGACTGAGAGGCAGAGAGGGTGAGAATCCTGTGTTTGAGAGGCAGGGAGAGTGAGAATCCAGTGTGACCGAGAGGCAGAGAGGGTGAGAATCCAGTGTGACTGAGAGGCAGAGAGGTTGAGAATCCCGTGTGAGTGAGAGGCAATGAGGTTGGGAATCCAGTGTGAATGAGAGGCAGAGAGGGTGAGAATCCTGCGTTTGAGAGGCAGAGGGTGAGAATCCAGTGTGACCGAGAAGCAGAGAGGGTGAGAATCCAGTATGATTGAGAGCCTGAGATTGTTATAATCCAGTGTGACTGAGAGCCAGAGAGGGTAAGAATCCAGCATTACTAGGTGGGTGAGAATCCATTGTTACTGAGGGGGTAAGAATCCATGGTTACTGTGAATCCTGTGTGACTGAGAGCAAGAGAGGGTGAGAATCCAGTGTGGCTGAGAGGGTGAGAATCCAGTGCGGCTGAGAGGGTGAGAATCCAGTGTGACTGAGAGGGTGAGAATCCAGTGCGGCTGAGAGGGTGAGAATCCAGTGTGGCTGAGAGGGTGAGAATCCAGCATGACTGAGAGCTAGAGAGGGTGAGAATCCAGCGTGACTGAGAGCCAGAGAGGGGGAGAATACAGCGTGACTGAGAGCCAGAGAGTGTTAGAATCCAGTGTGAGTGAGAGCCAGAGAGGGTGAGAATCCAGTGCAATTGAGTGCCAGAGACGGTTAGAATCCAGTGTGACTCAGAGCCAGGGAGGATGAGAATTCAGTGTGATTGAGAGTGGGAGAGGGGGTGTGTGTGTGAGAATTCAGTGTGACTGAGCCAGAGATGGTGAGAATACAATGTCAGTAAGAGGCAGAGAATGTGATAATCCAGCGTGACTGAGAGCCAGAGAGGGTGGGAATCCAAAGTGACTGCGAGGCAATGAGGTTGAGAATCCATTGTGACTGAGAGGCAGAGAGGGTGAGAATCCTGTGTTTGAGAGGCAGAGAGAGTGAGAATCCAGTGTGACCGAGAGGCAGAGAGGGTGAGAATCCAGTGTGAGTGAGAGGCAGCGAGGGTGAGAATCCAGTGTGAGTGAGAGGCAGAGAGGGTGAGAATCCAATGTGACTGCGAGGCAGAGAGATTGAGAATCCATAGTGACTGAGGGGTGAGAATCCAGTGTGAGTGAGAGCCAGAGATGGTGAGAGTACAGTGTGACTAAGAGGCAGAGAAGCTGAGAATCCAGTGTGACTGAGAGCCAGAGAGGGTGAGAATCCAATGTGACTTTGAGGCAGAGAGATTGAGAATCCATAGTGACGGAGGGGTGAGAATCCAGTGTGAGTGAGAGCCAGAGACGGTGAGAGTACAGTGTGACTAAGAGGCAGAGAATGTGAGAATCCAGTGTGACTGAGAGCCAGAGAAGGTGGGAATCCAGTGTGACTGAGAGGCAGAGAGAGTGAGAATCCAGTGTGGCTGAGAGGTGAAAATCCAGTGTGGGTGGGAATCCAGTGCGGCCGAGAGGGTGAGAATCCAGTTCGGCCGAGAGGGTGAGAATCCAGTGTGGCTGAGAGGGTGAGAATCCAATGTGACTGAGAGGGTGAGAATCCAATGTGACTGAGAGGGTGAGAATCCAATGTGACTGAGAGGGTGAGAATCCAGTGTGGCTGAGACGGTGAGAATCCAGTGTGACTGAGAGTCAGAGAGGGTGAGAATCCAGCATGACTGAGAGCTAGAGAGGGTGAGAATCCAGCATGAATGAGAGCCAGAGAGGGCGAGAATACAGCGTGACTGAGAGCCAGAGAGGGTTAGAATCCAGTGTGACAGAGAGCCAGAGACGGTGAGAATCCAGTGTGACCCAGAGCCAGGGAGGATGCGAATTCAGTGTGATTGAGAGGGGGAGAGGGGGGGTGCGTGTGAGAATTCAGTGTGACTGAGAGCCAGAGATGGTGAGAATACAGTGTGAGTAAGAGGCAGAGAGATTGAGAATCCATAGAGACTGATGGGTGAGAATCCAGCGTGACTGAGAGCCAGAGAAGGTGGGAATCCAATGTGACTGTGAGGCAGAGAGATTGAATATCCATAGAGACTGAGGGGTGAGACTCCAGTGTGAGTGAGAGCCAGAGAGGGTGAGAATAAATTGTGACTGAGAGGCAGAGAGGGTGAGAATCCTGTGTTTGAGAGGCAGAGAGAGTGAGAATCCAGTGTGACCAAGAGGCAGAGAGGGTGAGAATCCAGTGTGAGTGAGAGGCAGAGAGTGTGAGAAGCCAGTGTGACTGAGAGGCAGAGAGGGTGAGAATCCAACGTTTGAGAGGCAGAGAGGGTGAGAATCCAGTGTGACTGAGAAGCAGAGAGGGTGAGAATCCAGTGTGACTGAGAGGCAGAGAGGTTGATAATCCCGTGTGAGTGAGAGGCAATGAGGTTGAGAATCCAATATGACTGAGAGGCAGAGAGGGTGAGAATCCTGCGTTTGAGAGGCAGAGAGGGTGAGAATCCAGTGTGACCGAGAAGCAGAGAGGGTGAGAATCCAGTATGATTGAGAGCCTGAGATTGTTATAATCCAGTGTGACGGAGAGCCAGAGAGGGTAAGAATCCAGCATTACTAGGTGGGTGAGAATCCATTGTTACTGAGGGGGTAAGAATCCATGGGTACTGTGACTCCTGTGTGACTGAGAGCAAGAGAGGGTGAGAATCCAGTGCGGCTGAGAGGGTGAGAATCCAGTGCGGCTGAGAGGGTGAGAATCCAGTGTGGCTGAGAGGGTGAGAATCCAGTGCGGCTGAGAGGGTGAGAATCCAGTGCGGCTGAGAGGGTGAGAATCCAGTGCGACTGAGAGGGTGAGAATCCAGTGCGGCTGAGAGGGTGAGAATCCAGTGTGGCTGAGAGGGTGAGAATCCAGCATGACTGAGAGCTAGAGAGGGTGAGAATCCAGCGTGACTGAGAGCCAGAGAGGGGGAGAATACAGCGTGACTGAGAGCCAGAGAGTGTTAGAATCCAGTGTGAGTGAGAGCCAGAGAGGGTGAGAATCCAGTGCAATTGAGTGCCAGAGACGGTTAGAATCCAGTGTGACTCAGAGCCAGGGAGGATGAGAATTCAGTGTGATTGAGAGTGGGAGAGGGGGTGTGTGTGTGAGAATTCAGTGTGACTGAGCCAGAGATGGTGAGAATACAATGTCAGTAAGAGGCAGAGAATGTGATAATCCAGCGTGACTGAGAGCCAGAGAGGGTGGGAATCCAAAGTGACTGCGAGGCAATGAGGTTGAGAATCCATTGTGACTGAGAGGCAGAGAGGGTGAGAATCCTGTGTTTGAGAGGCAGAGAGAGTGAGAATCCAGTGTGACCGAGAGGCAGAGAGGGTGAGAATCCAGTGTGAGTGAGAGGCAGCGAGGGTGAGAATCCAGTGTGAGTGAGAGGCAGAGAGGGTGAGAATCCAATGTGACTGCGAGGCAGAGAGATTGAGAATCCATAGTGACTGAGGGGTGAGAATCCAGTGTGAGTGAGAGCCAGAGATGGTGAGAGTACAGTGTGACTAAGAGGCAGAGAAGCTGAGAATCCAGTGTGACTGAGAGCCAGAGAGGGTGAGAATCCAATGTGACTTTGAGGCAGAGAGATTGAGAATCCATAGTGACGGAGGGGTGAGAATCCAGTGTGAGTGAGAGCCAGAGACGGTGAGAGTACAGTGTGACTAAGAGGCAGAGAATGTGAGAATCCAGTGTGACTGAGAGCCAGAGAAGGTGGGAATCCAGTGTGACTGAGAGCCAGAGAGGGTGAGAATCCAGTGCAATTGAGAGCCAGAGACGGTGAGAATCCAGTGTGACTCAGAGCCAGGGAGGATGAGAATTCAGTGTGATTGAGAGTGGGAGAGGGCGTGTGTGTGTGAGAATTCAGTGTGACTGAGCCAGAGATGGTGAGAATACAGTGTCAGTAAGAGGCAGAGAATGTGAGAATCCAGCATGACTGAGAGCCTGAGAGGGTGTGAATCCAATGTGACTGTGAGGCAGAGAGATTGAGAATCCATAGTGACTGAGGGGTGAGAATCCAGTGTGAGTGAGAGCCTGAGAGGGTGAGAATCCATTGTGACTGAGAGGCAGAGAGGGTGAGAATCCTGTGTTTGAGAGGCAGAGAGAGTGAGAATCCAGTGTGACCGAGAGGCAGAGAGGGTGAGAATCCAGTGTGACTGAGAGGCAGAGAGGTTGAGAATCCCGTGTGAGTGAGAGGCAATGAGGTTGGGAATCCAGTGTGAATGAGAGGCAGAGAGGGTGAGAATCCTGCGTTTGAGAGGCAGAGGGTGAGAATCCAGTGTGACCAAGAAGCAGAGAGGGTGAGAATCCAGTATGATTGAGAGCCTGAGATTGTTATAATCCAGTGTGACTGAGAGCCAGAGAGGGTAAGAATCCAGCATTACTAGGTGGGTGAGAATCCATTGTTACTGAGGGGGTAAGAATCCATGGTTACTGTGAATCCTGTGTGACTGAGAGCAAGAGAGGGTGAGAATCCAGTGTGGCTGAGAGGGTGAGAATCCAGTGTGGCTGAGAGGATGAGAATCCAGTGCGGCTGAGAGGGTGAGAATCCAGTGCGGCTGAGAGGGTGAGAATCCAGTGCGGCTGAGAGGGTGAGAATCCAGTGTGACTGAGAGGGTGAGAATCCAGTGCGGCTGAGAGGGTGAGAATCCAGTGTGGCTGAGAGGGTGAGAATCCAGCATGACTGAGAGCTAGAGAGGGTGAGAATCCAGCGTGACTGAGAGCCAGAGAGGGGGAGAATACAGCGTGACTGAGAGCCAGAGAGTGTTAGAATCCAGTGTGAGTGAGAGCCAGAGAGGGTGAGAATCCAGTGCAATTGAGAGCCAGAGACGGTTAGAATCCAGTGTGACTCAGAGCCAGGGAGGATGAGAATTCAGTGTGATTGAGAGTGGGAGAGGGTGTGTGTGTGAGAGAATTCAGTGTGACTGAGCCAGAGATGGTGAGAATACAGTGTCAGTAAGAGGCAGAGAATGTGAGAATCCAGCGTGACTGAGAGCCAGAGAGGGTGGGAATCCAAAGTGACTGCGAGGCAATGAGGTTGAGAATCCATTGTGACTGAGAGGCAGAGAGGGTGAGAATCCTGTGTTTGAGAGGCAGAGAGAGTGAGAATCCAGTGTGACCGAGAGGCAGAGAGGGTGAGAATCCAGTGTGAGTGAGAGGCAGCGAGGGTGAGAATCCAGTGTGAGTGAGAGGCAGAGAGGGTGAGAATCCAATGTGACTTCGAGGCAGAGAGATTGAGAATCCATAGTGACTGAGGGGTGAGAATCCAGTGTGAGTGAGAGCCAGAGATGGTGAGAGTACAGTGTGACTAAGAGGCAGAGAAGCTGAGAATCCAGTGTGACTGAGAGCCAGAGAAGGTGGGAATCCAGTGTGACTGAGAGGTGAAAATCCAGTGTGGGTGGGAATCCAGTGCGGCCGAGAGGGTGAGAATCCAGTGCGGTGGAGAGGGTGAGAATCCAGTGTGGCTGAGAGGGTGAGAATCCAATGTGACTGAGAGGGTGAGAATCCAATGTGACTGAGAGGGTGAGAATCCAATGTGACTGAGAGGGTGAGAATCCAGTGTGGCTGAGACGGTGAGAATCCAGTGTGACTGAGAGTCAGAGAGGGTGAGAATCCAGCATGACTGAGAGCTAGAGAGGGTGAGAATCCAGCATGAATGAGAGCCAGAGAGGGCGAGAATACAGCGTGACCTAGAGCCAGAGAGGGTTAGAATCCAGTGTGACTGAGAGCCAGAGACGGTGAGAATCCAGTGTGACCCAGAGCCAGGGAGGATGCGATTTCAGTGTGATTGAGAGGGGGAGAGGGGGGGTGCGTGTGAGAATTCAGTGTGACTGAGAGCCAGAGATGGTGAGAATACAGTGTGAGTAAGAGGCAGAGAGATTGAGAATCCATAGAGACTGAGGGGTGAGACTCCAGTGTGAGTGAGAGCCAGAGAGGGTGAGAATAAATTGTGACTGAGAGGCAGAGAGGGTGAGAATCCTGTGTTTGAGAGGCAGAGAGAGTGAGAATCCAGTGTGACCAAGAGGCAGAGAGGGTGAGAATCCAGTGTGAGTGAGAGGCAGCGAGGGTGGGAATCCAGTGTGAGTGAGAGGCAGAGAGGGTGAGAATCCTGTGTTTGAGAGGCGGAGAGAGTGAGAATCCAGGGTGACCAAGAGGCAGAGAGGGTGAGAATGCAGTGTGACTGTGAGGCAGAGAGGTTGAGAATCCCGTGTGAGTGAGAGGCAATGAGGTTGAGAATCCAATATGACTGAGAGGCAGAGAGGGTGAGAATCCTGCGTTTGAGAGGCAGAGAGGGTGAGAGTCCAGTGTGACCGAGAAGCAGAGAGGGTGAGAATCCAGTATGATTGAGAGCCTGAGATTGTTATAATCCAGTGTGAAAGAGAGCCAGAGAGGGTAAGAATCCAGCATTACTAGGTGAGTGAGAATCCATTGTTACTGAGGGGGTAAGAATCCATGGTTACTGTGAATCCTGTGTGACTGAGAGCAAGAGAGGGTGAGAATCCAGTGCGGCTGAGAGGGTGAGAATCCAGTGCGGCTGAGAGGGTGAGAATCCAGTGTGGCTGAGAGGGTGAGAATCCAGTGTGGCTGAGAGGGTGAGAATCCAGTGCGACTGAGAGGGTGAGAATCCAGTGCGGCTGAGAGGGTGAGAATCCAGTGCGGCTGAGAGGGTGAGAATCCAGTGCAGCTGAGAGGGTGAGAATCCAGTGCGGGTGAAAGGGTGAGAATCCAGTGTGGCTGAGAGGGTGAGAATCCACCGTGACTGAGAGCCAGAGAGGGGGAGAATCCTGTGTTTGAGAGGCAGAGGGTGAGAATCCAGTGTGACCAAGAAGCAGAGAGGGTGAGAATCCAGTATGATTGAGAGCCTGAGATTGTTATAATCCAGTGTGACTGAGAGCCAGAGAGGGTAAGAATCCAGCATTACTAGGTGGGTGAGAATCCATTGTTACTGAGGGGGTAAGAATCCATGGTTACTGTGAATCCTGTGTGACTGAGAGCAAGAGAGTGTGAGAATCCAGTGTGGCAGAGAGGGTGAGAATCCTGTGTTTGAGAGGCAGAGAGAGTGAGAATCCAGTGTGACCGAGAGGCAGAGAGGGTGAGAATCCAGTGTGAGTGAGAGGCAGCGAGGGTGAGAATCCAGTGTGAGTGAGAGGCAGAGAGGGTGAGAATCCAGTGTGACTGAGAGGCAGAGAGGTTGAGAATCCAGTGTGACTGAGAGGCAGAGAGGGTGAGAATCCTGCGTTTGAGAGGCAGAGAGGGTGAGAAACCAGTGTGACCGAGAGGCAGAGAGGGTGAGAATCCAGTATGATTGAGAGCCCGAGATTGTGATAATCCAGTGTGACTGAGAGCCAGAGAGGGTAAGAATCCAGCATTACTAGGTGGGTGAGAATCCATTGTTACTGAGGGGGTAAGAATCCATGGTTACTGTGAATCCTGTGTGACTGAGAGCAAGAGAGGGTGAGAATCCAGTGTGGCTGAGAGGGTGAGAATCCAGTGTGGCTGAGAGGGTGAGAATCCAGTGTGGCTGAGAGGGTGAGAATCCAGTGTGGCTGAGAGGGTGAGAATCCAGTGTGGCTGAGAGGATGAGAATCCAGTGTGGCTGAGAGGATGGGAATCCAGTGTGGCTGAGAGGATGAGAATCCAGTGTGGCTGAGAGGGTGAGAATCCAGTGTTGCTGAGAGGGTGAAAATCCAGTGTTAGTTAGAACCAGAGACGGTGAGAGTACAGTGTGACGAGGAGGCAGAGAATGTGAGAATCCAGTGTGACTGAGAGCCAGAGAGGGTGGGAATCCAGTGTGACTGAGAGGCAGAAAGGGTGAGAATCCAGTTTTTGAGAGGCAGAGAGGGTGAGAATCCTGTGTTTGAGAGGCAGAGAGGGAGAGAATCCAGTGTGGCTGAGAGTGTGAGAATCCAGTGTGGCTGAGAGGGTGAGAATCCAGTGTGGCTGAGAGGGTGAGAATCCAGTGTGGCTGAGAGGGTGAGAATCCAGTGTGGCTGAGAGGGTGAGAATCCAGTGTGGCTGAGAGGGTGAGAATCCAGTGCGGCTGAGAGGGTTAGAATCCAGTGCGGCTGAGAGGGTTAGAATCCAGTGCGGCTGAGAGGGTGACAATCCAGCGTGACCTGGAGCCAGAGAGGGTGAGAATCCAGCATGACCTGGAGCCAGAGAGGGTGAGAATCCAGCGTGACTGAGAGCCCGAAAGGTTTAGAATCCATTGTGAATGAGAGCCAGAGAATGTGAGAATCCAGCGTGACTGAGAGCCAGAGAGGGTGGGAATCCAATGTGACTGTGAGGCAGAGAGATTGAGAATCCATAGTGACTGAGGGGTGAGAATCCAGTGTGAGTGGGAGCCAGAGCGAGTGAGAATCCAGTGTGACCGAGAGGCAGAGAGGGTGAGAATCCAGTGTGACTGAGAGGCAGAGAGGTTGAGAATCCAGTGTGACTGAGAGGCAGAGAGGATGAGAATCCAGTGTGAGTGAGAGGCAATGAGGTTGAGAATCCAGTGTGACCGAGAGGCAGAGAGGGTGAGAATCCAGTATGATTGAGAGCCTGAGATTGTGATAATCCAGTGTGACTGAGAGCCAGAGAGAGTAAGAATAAATCATTACTAGGTGGGTGAGAATACATTGTTACTGAGGGGGTAAGAATCCATGGTTACTGAGAATCCTGTGTGACTGAGAGCAAGAGAGGGTGAAAATCCAGTGTGGCTGAGAGGGTGAGAATCCAGTGAGGTTGAGAGGGTGAGAATCCAGTGCGGCTGAGAGGGTGAGAATCCAGTGCGGCTGAGAGGGTGAGGATCCAGTGAGGCTGAGAGGGTGAGGATCCAGTGTGGCTGAGAGGGTGAGGATCCAGTGTGGCTGAGAGGGTGAGGATCCAGTGTGGCTGAGAGGGTGAGAATCCAGTGTTTCTGAGAGTTTGAGAATCCACTTTGGCTGAGGTGGTGAGTATCCAGTGTGGCTGATGGGTTGAGAAACCAGTGTGGCTGAGAGCCAGACAGGGTGAGAATCCAGTGTGGCTGATGGGGTGAGAATCCAGTGTGGCTGAGAGCCAGACAGGGTGAGAATTCAGTGTGACTGTGAGGCAGAGAGAGTGGGAATCCAGTGTGATGTAGGAGGAGGGAGAGAAACCAATGTGAGTGAGAGGCAGAGAGGGTGAGAATTCCATGTGACTGCGAGCCAGGTAGGATGACAATTTAGTGTGACTGAGAGAGGACGGGGTGGGGGTGTGGGAGTGGTGAGAATTCAGTGTGACTGAGGGGCGTGACAATTCAGTGTGACTGAGAGCCTAAGAGGGTGAGATTCCAGTGTGACTGAGAGGCAGAGAGAGTGAGAATCCAGTTTGACTGAGAGCCAGAGAGGGTGAGAATCCAGTGTTACTGATAGCCAGAGAGGGTTAGAATCCATTGTGACTGAGAGGCAGAGTCGGTGAGAATCCATTGTGACTGAGAGGCAGAGTCGGTGAGAATCCAGTGTGACTGAGAGGCATGATGGTGATAATCCAGTATGACTAAAAGCCAGGAAGGGTGAGAATACAGTGTGACTGAGGAGCATGAGAATCCAGTGTTACTTAGAATCCCATGTGACTGAGAGCAAGAGAGGGTGAAAATCCAGTGTGACTGAGGGGGTGAGAATCCATTGTTACTGAGGGGGTAAGAATCCATGGTTACTGAGAATCCTGTTTGACGGAGAGCAAGAGAGGGTGAGAATCCAGTGTGGCTGAGAGGGTGAGAATCCAGTGTGGCTGAGAGGGTGAGAATCCAGTGTTGCTGAGAGGGTGAGAATCCAGTGTGAGTTAGAACCAGAGACGGTGAGAGTACAGTGTGACTGAGAGGCAGAGAACGTGAGAATCCAGTGTGACTGAGAGCCAGAGAGGGTGGGAATCCAGTGTGACTGAGAGGCAGAGAGGGTGAGAATCCTGTGTTTGAGAGGCAGAGAGGGTGAGAATCCTGTGTTTGAGAGGCAGAGAGGGTGAGAATCCTGTGTTTGAGAGGCAGAGAGGGTGAGAATCCAGTGTGGCTGAGAGGGTGAGAATCCAGTGAGACTGAGAGGGTGAGAATCCAGTGAGACTGAGAGGGTGAGAATCCAGTGCGACTGAGAGGGTGAGAATCCAGTGCAGCTGAGGTGGTGAGAATCCACTGTGGCTGAGGGGGTGACAATCCAGCATGACCTGGAGCCAGAGAGGGTGAGAATCCGGCATGACCTGGAGCCAGAGAGGGTGAGAATCCAGCGTGACTGAGTGCCAGAGAGAATGAGAATCCAGTGTGACTGAGAGGCAGAGCATTTGAGAATCCAGTGTGATGTGGGAAGTGGAGAGAGAGAATCCAGTGTGAGTGAGAGCCAGAGAGGGTACGAATCCAGCATTACTAGGTGGGTGAGAATCCATTGTTACTGAGGGGGTAAGAATCCATGGTTACTGAGAATCCTGTGTGACTGAGAGCAAGAGAGGGTGAGAATCCAGTGTGGCTGAGAGGGTGAGAATCCAGTGTGGCTGAGAGGGTGAGAACCCAGTGCGGTTGAGAGGGTGAGAATCCAGTGCGGCTGAGAGCCAGACAGGGTGAGAATTCAGTGTGACTGTGAGGCAGAGAGAGTGGGAATCCAGTGTGATGTAGGGGGAGGGAGAGAAACCAATGTGAGTGAGAGGCAGAGAGGGTGAGAATCCCATGTGACTGCGAGCCAGGTAGGATGACAATTTAGTGTGACTGAGAGAGGACGGTGTGGGGGTGTGGGGGTGGTGAGAATTCAATGTGACTGAGGGGCATGACAATTCAGTGTGACTGAGAGCCAAAGAGGGTGAGATTCCAGTGTGACTGAGAGGCAGGGAGAGTGAGAATCCAGTGTGACTGAGAGGCAGAGTTGGTGAGAATCCATTGTGACCGAGATTCAGAGAGGGTGAGAATCCATTGTGACTGAGAGGCAGAATCAGTGAGAATCCAGTGTGACTGAGAGGCAGAGTCGGTGAGAATTCATTGTGACTGAGAGGCAGAGTCGGTGAGAATCCAGTGTGACTGAGAGGCATGATGGTGATAATCCAGTATGACTAAAAGCCAGGAAGGGTGAGAATACCGTGTGACTGAGGAGCATGAGAATCCAGTGTTACTTAGAATCCCATGTGACTGAGAGCAAGAGAGGGTGAAAATCCAGTGTGACTGAGGGGGTGAGAATCCATTGTTACTGAGGGGGTAAGAATCCATGGTTACTGAGAATCCTGTTTGATGGAGAGCAAGAGAGGGTGAGAATCCAGTGTGGCTGAGAGGGTGAGAATCCAGTGTGGCTGAGAGGGTGAGAATCCAGTGTTGTTGAGAGGGTGACAATCCAGTGTGAGTTAGAACCAGAGACGGTGAGAGTACAGTGTGACGAAGAGGTAGAGAATGTGAGAATCCAGTGTGACTGAGAGCCAGAGAGGGTGGGAATCCAGTGTGACTGAGAGGCAGAGAGGGTGAGAATCCTGTGTTTGAGAGGCAGAGAGGGTGAGAATCCTGTGTTTGAGAGGCAGAGAGGGTGAGAATCCAGTGTGGCTGAGAGGCTAAGAATCCAGTGCGACTGAGAGGGTGAGAATCCAGTGCGACTGAGAGGGTGAGAATCCAGTGAGACTGAGAGGATGAGAATCCAGTGCGGCTGAGAGGGTGAGAATCCACTGTGGCTGAGAGGGTGACAATCCAGCGTGACCTGGAGCCAGAGAGGGTGAGAATCCAGCATGACCTGGAGCCAGAGAGGGTGAGAATCCAGCATGACTGAGAGCTAGAGAGGGTGAGAATCCAGCGTGACTGAGAGCCAGAGAGGGTGAGAATACAGCGTGACTGAGAGCCAGAGAGTGTTAGAATCCAGTGTGAGTGAGAGCCAGAGAGGGTGAGAATCCAGTGCAATTGAGAGCCAGAGACGGTTAGAATCCAGTTTGACTCAGAGCCAGGGAGGATGAGAATTCAGTGTGATTGAGAGTGGGAGAGGGTGTGTGTGTGTGAGAATTCAGTGTGACTGAGCCAGAGATGGTGAGAATACAGTGTCAGTAAGAGGCAGAGAATGTGAGAATCCAGCGTGACTGAGAGCCAGAGAGGGTGGGAATCCAAAGTGACTGCGAGGCAATGAGGTTGAGAATCCATTGTGACTGAGAGGCAGAGAGGGTGAGAATCCTGTGTTTGAGAGGCAGAGAGAGTGAGAATCCAGTGTGACCGAGAGGCAGAGAGGGTGAGAATCCAGTGTGAGTGAGAGGCAGCGAGGGTGAGAATCCAGTGTGAGTGAGAGGCAGAGAGGGTGAGAATCCAGTGTGACTGAGAGGCAGAGAGATTGAGAATCCAGTGTGACTGAGAGGCAGAGAGGGTGAGAATCCTGCGTTTGAGAGGCAGAGAGGGTGAGAATCCAGTGTGACCGAGAAGCAGAGAGGGTGAGAATCCAGTATGATTGAGAGCCTGAGATTGTGATAATCCAGTGTGACTGAGAGCCAGAGAGGGTAAGAATCCAGCATTACTAGGTGGGTGAGAATCCATTGTTACTGAGGGGGTAAGAATCCATGGTTACTGTGAATCCTGTGTGACTGAGAGCAAGAGAGGGTGAGAATCCAGTGTGACTGAGAGCAAGAGAGGGTGAGAATCCAGTGTGACTGAGAGCAAGAGAGGGTGAGAATCCAGTGTGACTGAGAGACAGAGAGGGTGAGAATCCAGTGTTGCTGAGAGGGTGAAAATCCAGTGTTAGTTAGAACCAGAGACGGTGAGAGTACAGTGTGACGAGGAGGCAGAGAATGTGAGAATCCAGTGTGACTGAGAGCAGAGAGGGTGGGAATCCAGTGTGACTGAGAGGCAGAAAGGTTGAGAATCCAGTTTCTGAGAGGCAGAGAGGGTGAGAATGCTGCGTTTGGGAGGTAGAGAGGGAGAGAATCCAGTGTGGCTGAGAGTCTGAGAATCCAGTGTGGCTGAGAGTGTGAAAATCCAGTGTGGCTGAGAGGGTGAGAATCCAGTGTGGCTGAGAGGCTGAGAATCCAGTGCGACTGAGAGGGTGAGAATCCAGTGCGACTGAGAGGGTGAGAATCCAGTGTGGCTGAGAGGGTTAGAATCCAGTGTGGCTGAGAGGGTGACAATCCAGCGTGGCCTGGAGCCAGAGAGGGTGAGAATCCAGCATGCCCTGGAGCCAGAGAGGGTGAGAATCCAGCGTGACTGAGAGCCAGAGAGGGCGAGAATACAGCGTGACTGAGAGCCAGAGAGGGTTAGAATCCATTGTGAATGAGAGCCAGAGAATGTGAGAATCCAGCGTGACTGAGAGCCAGAGAGGGTGGGAATCCAATGTGACTGTGAGGCAGAGAGATTGAGAATCCATAGTGACTGAGGGGTGAGAATCCAGTGTGAGTGGGAGCCAGAGAGGGTGAGAATCAATTTTGACTGAGAGGCAGAGAGGGTGAGAATCCTGTGTTTGAGAGGCAGAGAGAGTGAGAATCCAGTGTGACCGAGAGGAAGAGAGGGTGAGAATCCAGTGTGAGTGAGAGGCAGCGAGGGTGAGAATCCAGTGTGAGTGAGAGGCAGAGAGGATGAGAATCCAATGTGAGTGAGAGGCAATGAGGTTGAGAATCCAGTGTGACCGAGAGGCAGAGAGGGTGAGAATCCAGTATGATTGAGAGCCTGAGATTGTGATAATCCAGTGTGACTGAGAGCCAGAGAGAGTAAGAATAAATCATTACTAGGTGGGTGAGAATACATTGTTACTGAGGGGGTAAGAATCCATGGTTACTGTGAATCCTGTGTGACTGAGAGCAAGAGAGGGTGAGAATCCAGTGTGGCTGAGAGGGTGAGAATCCAGTGAGGTTGAGAGGGTGAGAATCCAGTGCGGCTGAGAGGGTGAGAATCCAGTGCGGCTGAGAGGGTGAGGATCCAGTGAGGCTGAGAGGGTGAGGATCCAGTGTGGCTGAGAGGGTGAGGATCCAGTGTGGCTGAGAGGGTGAGGATCCAGTGTGGCTGAGAGGGTGAGGATCCAGTGTGGCTGAGAGGGTGAGGATCCAGTGTGGCTGAGAGGGTGAGGATCCAGTGTGGCTGAGAGGGTGAGGATCCAGTGTGGCTGAGAGGGTGAGGATCCAGTGTGGCTGAGAGGGTGAGAATCCAGTGTTTCTGAGAGTTTGAGAATCCACTTTGGCTGAGGTGGTGAGTATCCAGTGTGTCTGATGGGTTGAGAAACCAGTGTGGCTGAGAGCCAGACAGGGTGAGAATCCAGTGTGGCTGATGGGGTGAGAATCCAGTGTGGCTGAGAGCCAGACAGGGTGAGAATTCAGTGTGACTGTGAGGCAGAGAGAGTGGGAATCCAGTGTGATGTAGGGGGAGGGAGAGAAACCAATGTGAGTGAGAGGCAGAGAGGGTGAGAATTCCATGTGACTGCGAGCCAGGTAGGATGACAATTTAGTGTGACTGAGAGAGGACGGGGTGGGGGTGTGGGAGTGGTGAGAATTCAGTGTGACTGAGGGGCGTGACAATTCAGTGTGACTGAGAGCCTAAGAGGGTGAGATTCCAGTGTGACTGAGAGGCAGAGAGAGTGAGAATCCAGTTTGACTGAGAGCCAGAGAGGGTGAGAATCCAGTGTTACTGATAGCCAGAGAGAGTGAGAATCCATTGTGACTGAGATTCAGAGAGGGTGAGAATCCATTGTGACTGAGAGGCAGAGTCGGTGAGAATCCATTGTGACTGAGAGGCAGAGTCGGTGAGAATCCAGTGTGACTGAGAGGCATGATGGTGATAATCCAGTATGACTAAAAGCCAGGAAGGGTGAGAATACAGTGTGACTGAGGAGCATGAGAATCCAGTGTTACTTAGAATCCCATGTGACTGAGAGCAAGAGAGGGTGAAAATCCAGTGTGACTGAGGGGGTGAGAATCCATTGTTACTGAGGGGGTAAGAATCCATGGTTACTGAGAATCCTGTTTGACGGAGAGCAAGAGAGAGTGAGAATCCAGTGTGGCTGAGAGGGTGAGAATCCAGTGTTGCTGAGAGGGTGAGAATCCAGTGTGAGTTAGAACCAGAGACGGTGAGAGTACAGTGTGACTGAGAGGCAGAGAACGTGAGAATCCAGTGTGACTGAGAGCCAGAGAGGGTGGGAATCCAGTGTGACTGAGAGGCAGAGAGGGTGAGAATCCTGTGTTTGAGAGGCAGGGAGGGTGAGAATCCTGTGTTTGAGAGGCAGATAGGGTGAGAATCCTGTGTTTGAGAGGCAGAGAGGGTGAGAATCCAGTGTGGCAGGGAGGGTGAGAATCCAGTGTGGCTGAGAGGGTGAGAATCCAGTGCGACTGAGAGGGTGAGAATCCAGTGCGACTGAGAGGGTGAGGATCCAGTGCGACTGAGAGGATGAGAATCCAGTGCGGATGAGAGGGTGAGAATCCACTGTGGCTGAGAGGGTGACAATCCAGCGTGACCTGGAGCCAGAGAGGGTGAGAATCCAGCATGACCTGGAGCCAGAGAGGGTGAGAATCCAGCATGACCTGGAGCCAGAGAGGGTGAGAATCCAGCATGACTGAGAGCTAGAGAGGGTGAGAATCCAGCGTGACTGAGAGCCAGAGAGGGGGAGAATACAGCGTGACTGAGAGCCAGAGAGGGTTAGAATCCAGTGTGACTGAGAGCCAGAGAGGGTGAGAATCCAGTGCAATTGAGAGCCAGAGACGGTTAGAATCCAGTGTGACTCAGAGCCAGGGAGGATGAGAATTCAGTGTGATTGAGAGTGGGAGAGGGTGTGTGTGTGTGAGAATTCAGTGTGACTGAGCCAGAGATGGTGATAATACAGTGTCAGTAAGAGGCAGAGAATGTGAGAATCCAGCGTGACTGAGAGCCAGAGAGGGTGGGAATCCAAAGTGACTGCGAGGCAATGAGGTTGAGAATCCATTGTGACTGAGAGGCAGAGAGGGTGAGAATCCTGTGTTTGAGAGGCAGAGAGAGTGAGAATCCAGTGTGACCAAGAGGCAGAGAGGGTGAGAATCCAGTGTGAGTGAGAGGCAGCGAGGGTGAGAATCTAGTGTGAGTGAGAGGCAGAGAGGGTGAGAATCCAGTGTGACTGAGAGGCAGAGAGGTTGAGAATCCAGTGTGACTGAGAGGCAGAGAGGGTGAGAATCCTGCGTTTGAGAGGCAGAGAGGGTGAGAATCCAGTGTGACCGAGAGGCAGAGAGGGTGAGAATCCAGTATGATTGAGAGCCTGAGATTGTGATAATCCAGTGTGACTGAGAGCCAGAGAGAGTAAGAATAAATCATTACTAGGTGGGTGAGAATACATTGTTACTGAGGGGGTAGGAATCCATGGTTACTGTGAATCCTGTGTGACTGAGAGGCAGAGAGGTTGAGAATCCAGTGTGACTGAGAGGCAGAGAGGATGAGAATCCAGTGTGAGTGAGAGGCAATGAGGTTGATAATCCAGTGTTACCGAGAGGCAGAGAGGGTGAGAATCCGGTATGATTGAGAGCCTGAGATTGTGATAATCCAGTGTGACTGAGAGCCAGAGAGAGTAAGAATAAATCATTACTAAGTGGGTGAGGATACATTGTTACTGAGGGGGTAAGAATCCATGGTTACTGTGAATCCTGTGTGACTGAGAGCAAGAGAGGGTGAGAATCCAGTGTGGCTGAGAGGGTGAGAATCCAGTGAGGTTGAGAGGGTGAGAATCCAGTGCGGCTGAGAGGGTGAGAATCCAGTGCGGCTGAGAGGGTGAGGATCCAGTGAGGCTGAGAGGGTGATGATCCAGTGTGGCTGAGAGGGTGAGGATCCAGTGTGGCTGAGAGGGTGAGAATCCAGTGTGGCTGAGAGGGTGAGGATCCAGTGTGGCTGAGAGGGTGAGGATCCAGTGTGGCTGAGAGGGTGAGGATCCAGTGTGGATGAGAGGGTGAGAATCCAGTGTTTCTGAGAGTTTGAGAATCCACTTTGGCTGAGGTGGTGAGTATCCAGTGTGGCTGATGGGGTGAGAAACCAGTGTGGCTGAGAGCCAGACAGGGTGAGAATCCAGTGTGGCTGATGGGGTGAGAATCCAGTGTGGCTGAGAGCCAGACAGGGTGAGAATTCAGTGTGACTGTGAGGCAGAGAGAGTGGGAATCCAGTGTGATGTAGGGGGAGGGAGAGAAACCAATGTGAGTGAGAGGCAGAGAGGGTGAGAATTCCATGTGACTGCGAGCCAGGTAGGATGACAATTTAGTGTGACTGAGAGAGGACGGGGTGGGGGTGTGGGTGTGGTGAGAATTCAGTGTGACTGAGAGGCGTGACAATTCAGTGTGACTGAGAGCCTAAGAGGGTGAGATTCCAGTGTGACTGAGAGGCAGAGAGAGTGAGAATCCAGTTTGACTGAGAGCCAGAGAGGGTGAGAATCCAGTGTTACTGATAGCCAGAGAGGGTGAGAATCCACTGTGACTGAGATTCAGAGAGGGTGAGAATCCATTGTGACTGAGAGGCAGAGTCGGTGAGAATCCATTGTGACTGAGAGGCAGAGTCGGTGAGAATCCAGTGTGACTGAGAGGCATGATGGTAATAATCCAGTATGACTAAAAGCCAGGAAGGGTGAGAATACAGTGTGACTGAGGAGCATGAGAATCCAGTGTTACTTAGAATCCCATGTGACTGAGAGCAAGAGAGGGTGAAAATCCAGTGTGACTGAGGGGGTGAGAATCCATTGTTACTGAGGGGGTAAGAATCCATGGTTACTGAGAATCCTGTTTGACGGAGAGCAAGAGAGGGTGAGAATCCAGTGTGGCTGAGAGGGTGAGAATCCAGTGTGGCTGAGAGGGTGAGAATCCAGTGTGGCTGAGAGGGTGAGAATCCAGTGTGGCTGAGAGGGTGAGAATCCAGTGTGGCTGAGAGGGTGAGAATCCAGTGTGGCTGAGAGGGTGAGAATCCAGTGTTGCTGAGAGGGTGAGAATCCAGTGTGAGTTAGAACCAGAGACGGTGAGAGTACAGTGTGACTGAGAGGCAGAGAACGTTAGAATCCAGTGTGACTGAGAGCCAGAGAGGGTGGGAATCCAGTGTGACTGAGAGGAAGAGAGGGTGAGAATCCTGTGTTTGAGAGGCAGGGAGGGTGAGAATCCTGTGTTTGAGAGGCAGAGAGGGTGAGAATCCTGTGTTTGAGAGGCAGAGAGGGTGAGAATCCTGTGTTTGAGAGGCAGAGAGGGTGAGAATCCAGTGTGGCTGAGAGGGTGAGAATCCAGTGAGACTGAGAGGGTGTGAATCCAGTGAGACTGTGAGGGTGAGAATCCAGTGCGACTGAGAGGGTGAGAATCCAGTGCGGCTGAGGTGGTGAGAATCCACTGTGGCTGAGAGGGTGACAATCCAGCGTGACCTGGAGCCAGAGAGGGTGAGAATCCGGCATGACCTGGAGCCAGAGAGGGTGAGAATCCAGCGTGACTGAGAGCCAGAGAGGGTGAGAATCCAGTGTGACTGAGTGCCAGAGAGAATGAGAATCCAGTGTGACTGAGAGGCAGAGCATTTGAGAATCCAGTGTGATGTGGGAAGTGGAGAGAGAGAATCCAGTGTGAGTGAGAGCCAGAGAGGGTAAGAATCCAGCATTACTAGGTGGGTGAGAATCCATTGTTACTGAGGGGGTAAGAATCCATGGTTACTGAGAATCCTGTGTGACTGAGAGCAAGAGAGGGTGAGAAACCAGTGTGGCTGAGAGGGTGAGAATCCAGTGCGGTTGAGAGGGTGAGAATCCAGTGCGGCTGAGAGCCAGACAGGGTGAGAATTCAGTGTGACTGTGAGGCAGAGAGAGTGGGAATCCAGTGTGATGTAGGGGGAGGGAGAGAAACCAATGTGAGTGAGAGGCAGAGAGGGTGAGAATCCCATGTGACTGCGAGCCAGGTAGGATGACAATTTAGTGTGACTGAGAGAGGACGGTGTGGGGGTTTGGGGGTGGTGAGAATTCAATGTGACTGAGGGGCATGACAATTCAGTGTGACTGAGAGCCAAAGAGGGTGAGATTCCAGTGTGACTGAGAGGCAGGGAGAGTGAGAATCCAGTGTGATTGAGAGGCAGAGTCGGTGAGAATCCATTGTGACTGAGATTCAGAGAGGGTGAGAATCCATTGTGACTGAGAGGCAGAATCAGTGAGAATCCAGTGTGACTGAGAGGCAGAGTCGGTGAGAATTCATTGTGACTGAGAGGCAGAGTCGGTGAGAATCCAGTGTGACTGAGAGGCATGATGGTGATAATCCAGTATGACTAAAAGCCAGGAAGGGTGAGAATACCGTGTGACTGAGGAGCATGAGAATCCAGTGTTACTTAGAATCCCATGTGACTGAGAGCAAGAGAGGGTGAAAATCCAGTGTGACAGAGGGGGTGAGAATCCATTGTTACTGAGGGGGTAAGAATCCATGGTTACTGAGAATCCTGTTTGACGGAGAGCAAGAGAGGGTTAGAATCCAGTGTGGCTGAGAGGGTGAGAATCCAGTGTGGCTGAGAGGGTGAGAATCCAGTGTTGTTGAGAGGGTGACAATCCAGTATGAGTTAGAACCAGAGACGGTGAGAGTACAGTGTGACGAAGAGGCAGAGAATGTGAGAATCCAGTGTGACTGAGAGCCAGAGAGGGTGGGAATCCAGTGTAACTGAGAGGCAGAGAGGGTGAGAATCCTGTGTTTGAGAGGCAGAGAGGGTGAGAATCCTGTGTTTGAGAGGCAGAGAGGGTGAGAATCCTATGTTTGAGAGGCAGAGAGGGTGAGAATCCAGTGTGGCTGAGAGGGTGAGAATCCAGTGCGACTGAGAGGGTGAGAATCCAGTGCGACTGAGAGGGTGAGAATCCAGTGCGACTGAGAGGGTGAGAATCCAGTGCGACTGAGAGGGTGAGAATCCAGTGTGACTGAGAGGATGAGAATCCAGTGCGGCTGAGAGGGTGAGAATCCACTGTGGCTGAGAGGGTGACAATCCAGCGTGACCTGGAGCCAGAGAGGGTGAGAATCCAGCATGACCTGGAGCCAGAGAGGGTGAGAATCCAGCATGACCTGGAGCCAGAGAGGGTGAGAATCCAGCGTGACTGAGAGCCAGAGAGGGTGAGAATCCAGTGTGACTGAGTGGCAGAGAGAATGAGAATCCAGTGTGACTGAGAGGCAGAGCATTTGAGAATCCAATGTGATGTGGGAAGTGGAGAGAGAGAATCCAGTGTGAGTGAGAGCCAGAGAGGGTAAGAATCCAGCATTACTAGGTGGGTGAGAATCCATTGTTACTGAGGGGGTAAGAATGCATGGTTATTGAGAATCCTGTGTGACTGAGAGCAAGAGAGGGTGAGAATCCAGTGTGGCTGAGAGGGTGAGAATCCAGTGCGGTTGAGAGGGTGAGAATCCAGTTCGGCTGAGAGGGTGAGAATCCAGTGCGTCTGAGAGGGTGAGGATCCAGTGAGGCTGAGAGGGTGAGAATCCAGTGTGGCTGAGAGGGTGAGAATCCAGTGTGGCTGAGAGGGTGAGAATCCAGTGTGGCTGAGAGGGTGAGAATCCAGTGTGGCTGAGAGGGTGAGAATCCAGTGTGGCTGAGAGGGTGAGAATCCAGTGTGGCTGAGAGGGTGAGAATCCAGTGTTTCTGAGAGGTTGAGAATCCTCTGTGGTTGAGGTGGTGAGAATCCAGTGTGGCTGATGGGGTGAGAATCCAGTGTGGCTGAGAGCCAGACAGGGTGAGAATCCAGTGTGGCTGATGGGGTGAGAATCCAGTGTGGCTGAGAGCCAGACAGGGTGAGAATTCAGTGTTACTGTGAGGCAGAGAGATTGGGAATCCAGTGTGATGTAGGGGGAGGGAGAGAAACCAATGTGAGTGAGAGGCAGAGAGGGTGAGAATCCCATTTTACTGCGAGCCAGGTAGGATGACAATTTCGTGTGACTGAGAGAGGACGGGGTGGGGTGTGGGGGTGGTGAGAATTCAGTGTGACTGAGGGGCATGACAATTCATTGTGACTGAGAGCCAAAGAGGGTGAGATTCCAGTGTGACTGAGATTCAGAGAGGGTGAGAATCCATTGTGACTGAGAAGCAGAATCGGTGAGAATCCAGTGTGACTGAGAGGTAGAGTCGGTGATAATCCATTGTGACTGAGATTCAGAGTCGGTGATAATCCATTGTGACTGAGATTCAGAGTCGGTGAGAATCCATTGTGACTGAGAGGCATGATGGTAATAATCCAGTATGACTAAAAGCCAGGAAGGGTGAGAATCCAGTGTGACTGAGGAGCATGAGATTCCAGTGTTACTTAGAATCCCATGTGACTGAGAGCAAGAGAGGGTGAAAATCCAGTGTGACTGAGGGGGTGAGAATCCATTGTTACTGAGGAGCATGAGATTCCAGTGTTACTTAGTATCCCATGTGACTGAGAGCAAGAGAGGGTGAGAATCCAGTGTGGCTGAGAGGGTGAGAATCCAGTGTGGCTGAGAGGGTGAGAATCCAGTGTTGCTGAGAGGGTGAGAATCCAGTGTGAGCTAGAACCAGAGACGGTGAGAGTACGGTGTGACGAAGAGGCAGAGAGGGTGAGAATCCAGTGTGACTGAGAGGCAGAGAGGGTGGGAATCCAGTGTGACTGAGAGGCAGAGAGGGTGAGAATCCTGTCGTTGAGAGGCAGAGAGGGTGAGAATCCTGTGTTTGAGAGGCAGAGAGGGTGAGACTCCAGTGTGGCTGAGAGGGTGAGAATCCAGTGCAACTGAGAGGGTGAGAATCCAGTGCGACTGGGAGGGTGAGAATCCAGTGCAGCTGAGAGGGTGAGAATCCAGTGTGGCTGAGAGGGTGACAATCCAGCGTGACCTGGAGCCAGAGAGGGTGAGAATCCAGCATGACCTGGAGCCAGAGAGGGTGAGAATCCAGCGTGACTGCGAGCCAGAGAGGGTGAGAATCCAGTGTGACTGAGTGGCAGAGAGAATGAGAATCCAGTGTGACTGAAAGGCAGAGCATTTGAGAATCCAGTGTGATGTGGGAAGTGGAGAGAGAGAATCCAGTGTGAGTGCGAGCCAGAGAGGGTAAGAATCCAGCATTTCAAGGTGGCTGAGAATCCATTGTTACTGAGGGGGTAAGAATGCATGGTTACTGAGAATCTGGTGTGGCTGAGAGCAAGAGAAGGTGAGATTCCAGTGTGGCTGAGAGGGTGAGAATCCAGTGCGGTGAGAGGGTGAGAATCCAGTGCGGCTGAGAGGGTGAGAATCCAGTGCGGCTGAGAGTGTGAGAATCCAGTGCAGCTGAGAGGGTGAGGATCCAGTGCGGTGGAGAGGGTGAGGATCCAGTGCGGTGGAGAGGGTGAGGATCCCATGTGGCTGAGAGGGTGAGAATCCAGTGTGGCTGAGAGGGTGAGAATCCACTGTGGCTGAGAGGGTGAGAATCCAGTGTGGCTGAGAGGGTGAGAATCCAGTGTGGCTGAGAGGGTGAGAATCCAGTGTGGCTGAGAGCCAGACAGGGTGAGAATTCAGTGTTACTGTGAGGCAGAGAGATTGGGAATCCAGTGTGATGTAGGGGGAGGGAGAGAAACCAATGTGAGTGAGAGGCAGAGAGGGTGAGAATCCCATTTTACTGCGAGCCAGGTAGGATGACAATTTCGTGTGACTGAGAGAGGACAGGGTGGGGTGTGGGGGTGTTGAGAATTCAGTGTGACTGAGGGGCGTGACAATTCATTGTGACTGAGAGCCAAAGAGGGTGAGATTCCAGTGTGACTGAGATTCAGAGAGGGTGAGAATCCATTGTGACTGAGAGGCAGAATCGGTGAGAATCCAGTGTGACTGAGAGGTAGAGTCGGTGATAATCCATTGTGACTGAGATTCAGAGTCGGTGATAATCCATTGTGACTGAGATTCAGAGTCGGTGAGAATCCAGTGTGACTGAGAGGCATGATGGTAATAGTCCAGTATGACTAAAAGCCAGGAAGGGTGAGAATCCAGTGTGACTGAGGAGCATGAGATTCCAGTGTTACTTAGAATCCCATGTGACTGAGAGCAAGAGAGGGTGAAAATCCAGTGTGACTGAGAGGGTGAGAATCCATTGTTACTGAGGGGGTAAGAATCCATGGTTACTGAGAATCCTGTTTGACGGAGAGCAAGAGAGGGTGAGAATCCAGTGTGGCTGAGAGGGTGAGAATCCAGTGTGGCTGAGAGGGTGAGAATCCAGTGTTGCTGAGAGGGTGAGAATCCAGTGTGAGCTAGAACCAGAGACGGTGAGAGTACGGTGTGACGAAGAGGCAGAGAATGTGAGAATCCAGTGTGACTGAGAGCCAGAGAGGGTGGGAATCCAGTGTGACTGAGAGGCAGAGAGGGTGAGAATCCTGTCGTTGAGAGGCAGAGAGGGTGAGAATCCTGTGTTTGAGAGGCAGAGAGGGTGAGAATCCAGTGCGGCTGAGAGGGTGAGAATCCAGTGCAACTGAGAGGGTGAGAATCCAGTGCGACTGGGAGGGTGAGAATCCAGTGCAGCTGAGAGGGTGAGAATCCAGTGTGGCTGAGAGGGTGACAATCCAGCGTGACCTGGAGCCAGAGAGGGTGAGAATCCAGCATGACCTGGAGCCAGAGAGGGTGAGAATCCAGCGTGACTGCGAGCCAGAGAGGGTGAGAATCCAGTGTGACTGAGTGGCAGAGAGAATGAGAATCCAGTGTGACTGAAAGGCAGAGCATTTGAGAATCCAGTGTGATGTGGGAAGTGGAGAGAGAGAATCCAGTGTGAGTGCGAGCCAGAGAGGGTAAGAATCCAGCATTTCAAGGTGGCTGAGAATCCATTGTTACTGAGGGGGTAAGAATGCATGGTTACTGAGAATCTGGTGTGACTGAGAGCAAGAGAGGGTGAGATTCCAGTGTGGCTGAGAGGGTGAGAATCCAGTGCGGTGAGAGGGTGAGCATCCAGTGCGGCTGAGAGGGTGAGAATCCAGTGCGGCTGAGAGTGTGAGAATCCAGTGCAGCTGAGAGGGTGAGGATCCAGTGCGGCGGAGAGGGTGAGGATCCAGTGCGGTGGAGGGGGTGAGGATCCCATGTGGCTGAGAGGGTGAGAATCCAGTGTGGCTGAGAGGGTGAGAATCCAGTGTGGCTGAGAGGGTGAGAATCCAGTGTGGCTGAGAGGGTGAGAATCCAGTGTGGCTGAGTGGGTGAGAATCCAGTGCGGCTGCGAGGTTGAGAATCCAATGTTTCTGAGAGTTTGAGAATCCAATGTGGCTGAGGGGGTGAGAATCCAGTGTGGCTGATGGGGTGAGAATCCAGTGTGGCTGAGAGCCAGACAGGGTGAGAATTCAGTGTGACTGTGAGGCAGAGAGAGTGGTAATCCAGTGTGATGTAGGGGGAGGGAGAGAAACCAATGTGAGTGAGAGGCAGAGAAGGTGAGAATCCCATGTGACTGCGAGCCATGTAGGATGACAATTTAGTGTGACTGAGAGAGGACGGGGTGGGGGTGTGGGAGTGGTGAGAATTCAGTGTGACTGAGGGGCGTGACAATTCAGTGTGACTGAGAGCCAAAGAGGGTGAGATTCCAGTGTGACTGAGATTCAGAGAGGGTGAGAATCCATTGTGACTGAGAAGCAGAATCGGTGAGAATCCAGTGTGACTGAGAGGTAGAGTCGGTGAGAATCCATTGTGACTGAGATTCAGAGTCGGTGAGAATCCAGTGTCACTGAGAGGCATGATGGCGATAATCCAGTATGACTAAAAGCCAGGAAGGGTGAGAATCCACTGTGACTGAGGAGCATGAGAATCCAGTGTTACTTAGAATCCCATGTGACTGAGAGCAAGAGAGGGTGAAAATCCAGTGTGACTGAGGGGGTGAGAATCCATTGTTACTGAGGGGGTAAGAATCCATGGTTACTGAGAATCCTGTTTGACGGAGAGCAAGAGAGGGTGAGAATCCAGTGTGGCTGAGAGGGTGAGAATCCAGTGTGGCTGAGAGGGTGAGAATCCAGTGTTGCTGAGAGGGTGAGAATCCAGTGTGAGTTAGAACCAGAGACGGTGAGAGTACGGTGTGACGAAGAGGCAGAGAATGTGAGAATCCAGTGTGACTGAGAGCCAGAGAGGGTGGGAATCCAGTGTGACTGAGAGGCAGAGAGGGTGAGAATCCTGTGTTTGAGAGGCAGAGAGGGTGAGAATCCTGTGTTTGAGAGGCAGAGAGGGTGAGAATCCAGTGTGGCTGAGAGGGTGAGAGTCCAGTGCGACTGAGAGGGTGAGAATCCAGTGCGACTGAGAGGGTGAGAATCCATTGCAGCTGAGAGGGTGAGAATCCAGTGTGGCTGAGAGGGTGACAATCCAGCGTGACCTGGAGCCAGAGAGGGTGAGATTTCAGCATGACCTGGAGCCAGAGAGGGTGAGAATCCAGCGTGACTGAGAGCCAGAGAGGGTGAGAATCCAATGTGACTGAGTGCCAGAGAGAATGAGAATCCAGTGTGACTGAGAGGCAGAGCATTTGAGAATCCAGTGTGATGTGGGAAGTGGAGAAAGAGAATCCAGTGTGAGTGAGAGCCAGAGAGGGTAAGAATCCAGCATTTCAAGGTGGGTGAGAATCCATTGTTACTGAGGGGGTAAGAATCCATGGTTACTGAGAATCCTGTGTGACTGAGAGCAAGAGAGGGTGAGAATCTAGTGTGGCTGAGAGGGTGAGATTCCAGTGTGGCTGAGAGGGTGAGAATCCAGTGCGGCTGAGAGGGTGAGAATCCAGTGCAGCTGAGAGGGTGAGGATCCAGTGTGGTGGAGAGGGTGAGGATCCCATGTGGCTGAGAGGGTGAGAATCCAGTGTGGCTGAGAGGGTGAGAATCCAGTGTGGCTGAGAGGGTGAGAATCCAGTGTGGCTGAGAGGGTGAGAATCCAGTGTGGCTGAGAGGGTGAGAATCCAGTGTGGCTGAGAGGGTGAGAATCCAGTGTGGCTGAGTGGGTGAGAATCCAGTGCGGCTGCGAGGGTGAGAATCCAATGTTTCTGAGAGTTTGAGAATCCAATGTGGCTGAGGGGGTGAGAATCCAGTGTGGCTGATGGGGTGAGAATCCAGTGTGGCTGAGAGCCAGACAGGGTGAGAATTCAGTGTGACTGTGAGGCAGAGAGATTGGTAATCCAGTGTGATGTAGGGGGAGGGAGAGAAACCAATGTGAGTGAGAGGCAGAGAGGATGAGAATCCCGTGTGAATGCCAGCCAGGTATGATGACAATTCAGTGTGACTGAGAGAGGACGGGGTGGGGCGGGGGTGGTGAGAATTCTGTTTGACTGAGGGGCATGACAATTCAGTGTGACTGAGAGCCAAAGAGGGTGAGAATCCAGTGTGACTGAGAGGCAGAGGGAGTGGGTATCCAGTGTGATTGGGGTGGTGGAGAGAGAATCCAGTGTGACTGAGAGGCAGAGAGAGTGAGAATCCAGTGTTACTGAGAGCCAGAGAGGGTGAGAATCCAGTGTTACTGAGAGCCAGAGCGGGTGAGAATCCACTGTGAATGAGATTCAGAGAGGGTGCGAATCCAGTGTGACTGAGAGGCAGAGAGGGTGAGAATCCAGTGTGACTGAGAGGCAGAGTCGGTGAGAATCCAGTGTGACTGAGAGGCAGAGTCGGTGAGAATGCAGTGTGACTGAGAAGCAGAGTCGGTGAGAATGCAGTGTGACTGAGAGGCAGAGTCGGTGAGAATCCATTGTGACTGAGAGGTAGAGTCGGTGAGAATCCATTGTGACTGAGAGGCAGAGTCGGTGGGAATCCATTGTGACGGAGAGGCAGAGTCGGTGATAATCCAGTGTGACTAAAAACCAGGAAGGGTGAGAATCCAGTGTGACTGAGGAGCATGAGAATCCAGTGTTACTTAGAATCCCATGTGACTGAGAGCAAGAGAGGGTGAAAATCCAGTGTGACTGAGGGGGTGAGAATCCATTGTTACTGAGGGGGTAGGAATCCATGGTTACTGAGAATCCTGTTTGACAGAGAGCAAGAGAGGGTGAGAATCCAGTGTAGATGAGAGGGTGAGAATCCAGTGTTGCTGAGAGTGTGAGAATCCAGTGTGAGTTAGAGCCAGAGACGGTGAGAGTACAGTGTGACGAAGAGGCAGGGAATGTGAGAATCCAGTGTGACTGAGAGCCAGAGATTGGGAATACAGTGTGACTGAGAGGCAGAGAGGGTGAGAATCCTGTGTTTGAGAGGCAGAAAGAGTGAGAATCCAGCGTGGCTGAGAGGGTGACAATCCAGTGTGAATGGGAGGCAGAGAGGGTGAGATTCCAGCGTGACCTGGAGCCAGAGAGGGTGAGAATCCAGCGTGACCTGGAGCCAGAGAAGATGAGAATCCAGTGTGACTGAGGGATGAGAATCCAGTGTGAGTGAGAGCCAGAGATGGTGAGAGTACAGTGTGACTAAGAGGCAGAGAATGTGAGAATCCAGTGTGACTGAGAGGCAGATAATGTGAGAATTCTGTGTTTGAGAGGCAGAGAGAGTGAGAATCCAGTGTGGCTGAGAGGCAGAGTCGGTGAGAATCCAGTGTGACTGAGAGGCAGAGTCGGTGATAATCCAGTGTGACTGAGAGGCAGATTCGGTGAGAATCCAGTGTGACTGAGAGGCAGATTCGGTGAGAATCCATTGTGACTGAGAGGCAGAGTCGGTGAGAATCCAGTGTGACTGAGAGGCAGAGTCGGTGATAATCCAGTGTGACTAAAAACCAGGAAGGGTGAGAATCCAGTGTGACTGAGGAGCATGAGAATCCAGTGTTACTTAGAATCCCATGTGACTGAGAGCAAGAGAGGGTGAAAATCCAGTGTGACTGAGGGGGTGAGAATCCATTGTCACTGAGGGTGTAGGAATCCATGGTTACTGAGAATCCTGTTTGACGGAGAGCAAGAGAGGGTGAGAATCCAGTGTAGATGAGAGGGTGAGAATCCAGTGTTGCTGAGAGTGTGAGAATCCAGTGTGAGTTAGAGCCCGAGACGGTGAGAGTACAGTGTGACGCAGAGGCAGACAATGTGAGAATCCAGTGTGACTGAGAGCCATAGATTGGGAATCCAGTGTGACTGAGAGGCAGAGAGGGTGAGAATCCTGTGTTTGAGAGACAGAAAGATTGAGAATCCAGCGTGGCTGAGAGGGTGACAATCCAGTGCGGCTGAGAGAGTGAGACTCCAGTGCGACTGAGAGGGTGAGAATCCAGTGCGGCTGAGAGGGTGAGAATCCAGTGTGGCTGAGAGGGTGAGAATCCAGTGTGAATGAGAGGCAGAGAGGGTGAGAATCCAGCGTGACCTGGAGCCAGAGAGGGTGAGAATCCAGCGTGACCTGGAGCCAGAGAAGGTGAGAATCCAGTGTGACTGAGGGATGAGAATCCAGTGTGAGTGAGAGCCAGAGATGGTGAGAGTACAGTGTGACTAAGAGGCAGAGAATGTGAGAATCCAGTGTGACTGAGAGCAAGAGAGGGTGGGAATCCAGTGTGACTGAGAGGCAGATAATGTGAGAATCCTGTGTTTGAGAGGCAGAGAGAGTGAGAATCCAGTGTGGCTGAGAGGGTGAGAATCCAGTGTGGCTGAAAGGGTGAGAATCCAGTGTGGCTGAGAGGGTGATAATCCAGTGCTTCTGAGAGTTTGAGAATCCAGTGTGGCTGAGGGGGTGAGAATCCAGTGTTGCTGAGGGGGTGAGAATCCAGTCTGGCTGAGAGCTAGACAGGGTGAGAATCCAGTGTGACTGAGAGACAGAGTGTATGAGAATCAAGTGCGACTGTGAGCCAGAGAGGGTGAGAATTCAGTGTGACTGTGAGGCAGAGAGAGTGGGAATCCAGTGTGATGTAGGGGGAGGGAGAGAAACCAGTGTGAGTGAGCGGCAGAGAGGGTGAGAATCCAGTGTGACTGAGAGGCAGAGTCGGTGAGAATGCAGTGTGTCTGAGCGGCAGAGTCGGTGAGAATGCAGTGTGACTGAGAAGCAGAGTCGGTGAGAATCCAGTGTGTCTGAGAGGCAGTTTCGGTGAGAATCCATTGTGACTGAGAGGTAGAGTCGGTGAGAATCCATTGTGACTGAGAGGCAGAGTCGGTGAGAATCCAGTGTGACTGAGAGGCAGAGTCGGTGATAATCCAGCATAACTAAAAACCAGGAAGGGTGAGAATCCAGTGTGACTGAGGAGCATGAGAATCCAGTGTTACTTAGAATCCCATGTGACTGAGAGCAAGAGAGGGTGAAAATCCAGTGTGACTGAGGGGGTGAGAATCCATTGTCACTGAGGGGGTAGGAATCCATGGTTACTGAGAATCCTGTTTGACGGAGAGCAAGAGAGGGTGAGAATCCAGTGTAGATGAGAGGGTGAGAATTCAGTGTGAGTTAGAGCCAGAGACGGTGAGAGTACAGTGTGATGAAGAGGCAGAGAATGTGAGAATCCAGTGTGACTGAGAGCCAGAGATTGGGAATCCAGTGTGACTGAGAGGCAGAGAGGGTGAGAATCCTGTGTTTGAGAGGCAGAGAGAGTGAGAATCCAGCGTGGCTGAGAAGGTGACAATCCAGTGTGGCTGAGGGGGTGAGAATCCAGTGCGGCTGAGAGGGTGAGAATCCAGAGCAGCTGAGAGGGTGAGAATCCACTGTGAATGAGAGGCAGAGAGGGTGAGAATCCAGCATGACCTGGAGCCAGAGAGGGTGAGAATCCAGCATGACCTGGAGCCAGAGGGGGTGAGAATCCAGCGTGACTGAGAGCCAGAGAGGATGAGAATCCAGTGTGACTGAGAGGCAGAGCATTTGAGAATCCAGTGTGATGTGGGAAGTGGAGAGAGAGAATCCATTGTGAGTGAGAGCCAGAGACGTTGAGAATACAGTGTGAATGAGAGGCAGAGAAGGTGAGAATCCAGTGTGACTGAGAGCCAGAGAGGGTGAGAATCCAATGTAACTTCGAGGCAGAGAGACTGAGAATCCATAGTGCCTGAGGGGTGAGAATCCAGTGTGAGTGAGAGCCAGAGATGGTGAGAGTACAGTGTGACTAAGAGGCAGAGAATGTGAGAATCCAGTGTGACTGAGAGCCCGAGAGGGTAGGAATCCAGTGTGACTGAGAGCAAGAGAGGGTGAGAATCCAGTGTGGCTGAGTGGGTGAGAATCCAGTGTGGCTGAGTGGGTGAGAATCCAGTGTGGCTGAGTGGGTGAGAATCCAGTGTGGCTGAGAGGGTGAGAATCCAGTGTGGCTGAGAGGGTGAGAATCCAGTGCTTCCGAGAGTTTGAGAATCCAGTGTGGCTGAGGGGGTGAGAATCCAGTGTTGCTGAGGGGGTGAGAATCCAGTCTGGCTGAGAGCTAGACAGGGTGAGAATCCAGTGCGACTGAGAGACAGAGTGGATGAGAATCAAGTGTGACTGTGAGCCAGAGAGGGTGAGAATTCAGTCTGACTGTGAGGCAGAGAGAGTGGGAATCCAGTGTGATGTAGGGGGAGGGAGAGAAACCAGTGTGAGTGAGAGGCAATGAGGTTGAGAATCCAGTGTGACTTAGAGGCAGAGAGGTTGAGAATCCTGCGTTTGAGGGGCAGAGATGGTGAGAATCCAGTGTGACCGAGAGGCAGAGAGGGTTAGAATCCAGTATGATTGAGAGCCTGAGATTGTGATAATCCAGTGTGACTGAGAGCCAGAGAGGATAATAATCCAGCAATACTAGGTGGTGAGTATCCATTGTTACTGAGGGGGTTAGAATCCATGGTTACTGTGAATCCTGTTTGAGTGAGAGCAAGAGAGAGTGAGAATCCAGTATGGCTGAGTGGATGAGAATCCAGTGTGGATGAGAATCCAGTGTGGCTGAGTGGGTGAGAATCCAGTGTGTCTGAGAGGGTGAGAATCCAGTGTGTCTGAGAGGGTGAGAATCCAGTGTGGCTGAGAGGGTGAGAATCCAGTGCTTCTGAGAGTTTGAGAATCCAGTGTGGCTGAGGGGGTGAGAATCCAGTGTTGCTGAGGGGGTGAGAATACAGTCTGGCTGAGAGCTAGAATGGGTGAGAATCCAGTGCGACTGAGAGACAGAGTGGATGAGAATCAAGTGCGACTGTGAGCCAGAGAGGGTGAGAATTCAGTGTGACTGTGAGGCAGAGAGAGTGGGAATCCAGTGTGATGTAGGGGGAGGGAGAGAAACCAGTGTGAGTGAGAGGCAATGAGGTTGAGAATCCAGTGTGACTGAGAGGCAGAGAGGGTGAGAATCCTGCGTTTGAGAGGCAGAGATGGTGAGAATCCAGTGTGACCGAGAGGCAGAGAGGGTAAGAATCCAGTATGATTGAGAGCCTGAGATTGTGATAATCCAGTGTGACTGAGAGCCAGAGAGGGTAAGAATCCAGCATTACCAGGTGGGTGAGAATCCATTGTTACTGAGGGGGTTAGAATCCATGGTTACTGTGAATCCTGTTTGAGTGAGAGCAAGAGAGGGTGAGAATCCAGTGTGGCTGAGTGGGTGAGAATCCAGTGTGGCTGAGAGGGTGAGAATCAAGTGTGGCTGAATGGATGAGAATCCAGTGCTTCTGAGAGTTTGAGAATCCAGTGTGGCTGAGGGGGTGAGAATCCAGTGTGGCTGAGAGGGTGAGAATCCAGTGTGGCTGAGAGCCAGACAGTTTGAGAATCCAGTGCGACTGAGAGGCAGAGTGGATGAGAATCAAGTGCGACTGTCAGCCAGAGAGGGTGAGAATTCAGTGTGACTGTGAGGCAGAGAGAGTGGGAATCCAGTGTGATGTAAGGGGAGGGAGAGAAACCAGTGTGAGTGAGAGGCAGAGAGTGTGAGAATCCCATGTGACTGAGAGCCAGGGAGGATGAGAATTCATTGTGACTGAGAGAGGACGGGGTGGGGGGGCGGTGAGAATTCAGTGTGACTGAGGGGCGTGACAATTCAGTGTGAGTGAGAGCCAAAGAGGCTGAGAATCCAGTGTGACTGAGAGGCAGAGAGAGTGGGTATCCAGTGTGGCTGAGAGGGTGAGAATCCAGTGTGGCTGAGAGGGTGAGAATCCAGTGTGGCTGAGAGGGTGAGAATCCAGTGTGGCTGAGAGGATGAGAATCCAGTGTGGCTGAGAGGATGAGAATCCAGTGTGGCTGAGAGTGTGAGAATCCAATGTTTCTGAGAGTTTGAGAATCCAGTGTGGCTGAGGAGGTGAGAATCCAGGGTGGCTGAGGGGGTGAGAATCCAGTGTGGCTGAGAGCCAGAGAGGGTGAGAATTCAGTGTGACTGTGAGGCAGAGAGTGTGGGAATCCAGTGTGATGTAGGGGGAGGGAGAGAAACCAGTGTGAGTGAGAGGCAGAGAGTGTGAGAATCCCTTGTGACTGAGAGCCAGGGAGGATGAGAATTCATTGTGACTGAGAGAGGACGGAGTGGGGGGGGCGGGCGGTGAGAATTCAGATCTCGCCCGAGCGCTCTCTCTCTCTCTCTCTACAGCCCTCGCGCTCTCTCTCTCTCTCTGGCCCGAGCGCTCTCTCTCTCTCTCTGGCCCGAGCGCTCTCTCTCTCTCTCTGGCCTGAGCGCTCTCTCTCTCTCTCTGGCCTGAGTGCTCTCTCTCTCTCTCTCGCCCAGGCGCTCTCTCTCTCTCGCCCGAACGCTCTCTCTCTTGCCCAAACTCCCTCTCGCTCTTCCTCTCTCTCTCTTGCCCGACCTCTCTCTCTAGCCTTACCTCTTTCTCTCCCTCCCGACCTCTCTCTCTCCCTCTCTCTCATCCGACCTCTCTCTCTCTCTCTCGCCCGAATTCTCTCTCTCTCTCTCTCTCCCCGTTCTCTCTCTATTTCTCTCTTTCTCTGTCTCTTCCAACCTCTCTCTATCTCTTTTTCTTCACTGTGCTCTCTCTCTCTTGCCCGACTTGTCTCTCTCACTTGGCCGACTTTTCTCTCTCTCTCTCACCCAAGCTCTGACTCTCTCTCTCTCTCTCTCTCTTTCCATCTCTCCCTCTCTCTATCTCTCACCCCACTTCACTCTCTCTCTCCCTTTCCCTCTCGCCCAAGCTCTCTCTCTCTCTCTCTCTGACCCGAGCTCTCTCTTTCTTTCTCCCCGACCTCTCTCTCGCCCGACTTCTCTCTCACTCTCCCCTGACCTCTCCCTTTCTCTCTCTCTTTCTCTATATCTCTCGCCCAACTTATCTCTCTCTCCCTCTCTCTCTGGCCCGAGCTCTCTCTTCCTCTCTCCACGACCTCTCTCTTTCTCTATCGCTCGCCTAACTTCTCTCTCTCTCCCTCTCTCTCTGACCTGAGCGCTCTCTCTCTCTGACCCGAGCGCTTTCTCTCTCTGACCCAAGTGCTCTCTCTCTCTGGCCCGAGCGCTCTCTCTCTCTGACCCGAGCGCTCTCTCTCTCTCTGGCCCGAGCGCTCTCTCTCTCTCTGGCCCGAGCGCTCTCTCTCCCTCTGGCCCGAGCGCTCTCTCTCTCTCTGGCCCAAGCGCTCTCTCTCTCTCTGGCCCGAGCGCTCTCTCTCTCGCTTGCCTGAGCGCTCTCTCTCTCTCTGGCCCGAGCGCTCTCTCTCTCTGGCCCGAGCGCTCTCTCTCTCTAACCCGAGCGCTCTCTCTTTCCGCCCCGAGCGCTCTCTCTCTCTCTCCGGCCCTCGCACTCTCTCTCTCTCTCCGGCCCGAGCGCTCTCTCTCTCTGGCCCAAGCGCTCTCCCTCTCTCTGGCCCGAGCGCTCTCTCTCTCTCCGGCCCTCGCACTCTCTCTCTCTGGCCCAAGCGCTCTCTCTCTCACTGGCCCGAGTGCTCTCTCTCTCACTGGCCCGAGCGCTCTCTCTCTCTCTGGCCCGAGCGCTCTCTCTCACTCTCCGGCCCTCGCACTCTCTCTCTCTGGCCCAAGCGCTCTCTCTCTCTCTGGCCCGAGCGCTCTCTCTCTCTCTGGCCCGAGCGCTCTCTCTCTCACTGGCCCGAGCGCTCTCTCTCTCTCTGGCCCGAGCGCTCTCTCTCTCTCTCTGGCCCTCGCACTCTCTCTCTCTGGCCCAAGCGCTCTCTCTCTCTCTGGCCCGAGCGCTCTCTCTCTCACTGGCCCGAGCGCTCTCTCTCTCACTGGCCCGAGCGCTCTCTCTCTCACTGGCCCGAGCGCTCTCTCTCTCACTGGCCCGAGCGCTCTCTCTCTCTCTCTGGCCCAAGCGCTCTCTCTCTCTCTCTGGCCCGAGCGCTCTCTCTCTCTCTCTGGCCCGAGCGCTCTCTCTCTCTCTCTGGCCTGAGCGCTCTCTCTCTCTCTCTCTGGCCTGAGTGCTCTCTCTCTCTCTCTCGCCCAGGCGCTCTCTCTCTCTCACCCGAACGCTCTCTCTCTTGCCCAAACTCCCGCTCGCTCTTCCTCTCTCTCTCTTGCCCGACCTCTCTCTCTAGCCTTACCTCTTTCTCTCCCTCCCGACCTCTCTCTCTCCCTCTCTCTCATCCGACCTCTCTCTCTCTCTCTCGCCCGACTTCTCTCTCTCTCTCTCTCCCCGTTCTCTCTCTTTTTCTCTCTTTCTCTCTCTCGTCAAACCTCTCTCTATCTCTTTTTCTTCACTGTGCTCTCTCTCTTGCCCGACTTGTCTCTCTCACTTGGCCGACTTTTCTCTCTCTCTCTCGCCCAATCTCTCTCTCTCTCTCTCTCTCCATCTCTCCCCCTCTCTCTATCTCTCACCCCACTTCACTCTCCCTCTCCCTTTCCCTCTCGCCCAAGCTCTCTCTCTCTCTCTCTGACCCGAGCTCTCTCTTTCTTTCTCCCTGACCTCTCTCTCGCCCGACTTCTCTCTCTCTCTCTCCCCCGACCTCTCTCTTTCTCTCTCTCTTTCTCTATATCTCTCGCCCAACTTATCTCTCTCTCCATCTCTCTGGCCCGAGCTCTCTCTTCCTCTCTCCACGACCTCTCTCTTTCTCTATCGCTCGCCTAACTTCTCTCTCTCTTCCTCTCTCTCTGACCGGAGCGCTCTCTCTCTCTGACCCGAGCGCTCTCTCTCTCTGACCCGAGTGCTCTCTCTCTCTGACCCGAGCGCTCTCTCTCTCTGGCCCGAGCGCTCTCTCTCTCTGACCCGAGCGCTCTCTCTCTCTGGCCTGAGCGCTCTCTCTCTCTCTGGCCCGAGCGCTCTCTCTCTCTCTGGCCCGAGCGCTCTCTCTGGCCCGAGCGCTCTCTCTCTCTGGCCCGAGCGCTCTCTCTCTCTGGCCCGAGCGCTCTCTCTCTCTGGCCCGAGCGCTCTCTGTCTCTGGCCCGAGCGCTCTCTGTCTCTGGCCCGAGCGCTCTCTGTCTCTGGCCCGAGCGCTCTCTCTCTCTGGCCCGAGCGCTCTCTATCTCCGGCCCGAGCGCTCTCTATCTCCGGCCCGAGCGCTCTCTATCTCCGGCCCGAGCGCTCTCTATCTCCGGCCCGAGCGCTCTCTCTCTCTGGCCCGAGCGCTCTCTCTCTCTGGCCCGAGCGCTCTCTCTCTCTGGCCCGAGCGCTCTCTCTCTCTGGCCCGAGCGCTCTCTCTCTCTCTGGCCCGAGCGCTCTCTCTCTCTGGCCCGAGCGCTCTCTCTCTCTGGCCCGAGCGCTCTCTCTCTCTGGCCCGAGCGCTCTCTCTCTTTGGCCCGAGCGCTCTCTCTCTCTCACTGGCCCGAGCACTCTCTCTCTCTCTCTGACCCAAGCGCTCTCTCTCTCTCTCTGGCCTGAGTGCTCTCTCTCTCTCTCTCGTCAAGGCACTCTCTCTCTCTCACCCGAACGCTCTCTCTCTTGCCCAAACTCCCTCTCGCTCTTCCTCTCTCTCTCTTGCCCGACCTCTCTCTCTAGCCTTACCTCTTTCTCTCCCTCCCGACCTCTCTCTCTCCCTCTCTCTCATCCGACCTCTCTCTCTCCCTCTCGCCCGACTTCTCTCTCTCTCTCTCTCTCCCCGTTCTCTCTCTTTTTCTCTCTTTCTCTCTCTCGTCCAACCTCTATCTCTTTTTCTTCACTGTGCTCTCTCTCTCTTGCCCGACTTGTCTCTCTCACTTGGCCGACTTTTCTCTCTCTCTCTCGCCCAATCTCTCTCTCTCTCTCTCTCTCTCCATCTCTCCCCCTCTCTCTATCTCTCACCCCACTTCACTCTCTCTCTCCCTTTCCCTCTCGCCCAAGCTCTCTCTCTCTCTCTCTCTCTCTGACCCGAGCTCTCTCTTTCTTTCTCCCCGACCTCTCTCTCGCCCGACTTCTCTCTCTCTCTCTCTCCCCCGACCTCTCTCTTTCTCTCTCTCTTTCTCTATATCTCTCGACCAACTTATCTCTCTCTCCATCTCTCTGGCCCGAGCTCTCTCTTCCTCTCTCCACGACCTCTCTCTTTCTCTATTGCTCGCCTAACTTCTCTCTCTCTCCCTCTCTCTCTGACCGGAGCGCTCTCTCTCTCTGGCCCGAGCGCTCTCTCTCTCTGGCCCGAGCGCTCTCTCCCTCTGACCCGAGCGCTCTCTCTCTCTGGCCCGAGCGCTCTCTCTCTCTCTGGCCTGAGCGCTCTCTCTCTCTCTGGCCTGAGCGCTCTCTCTCTCTCTGGCCCAAGCGCTCTCTCTCTCTCTGGCCCGAGCGCTCTGTCTCTCGCTTGCCTGAGCGCTCTCTCTCTCTCTGGCCCGATCGCTCTCTCTCTCTGGCCCAAGCGTTCTCTCTGGCCCGAGCGCTCTCTCTCTCTGGCCCGAGCGCTCTCTCTCTCTGGCCCGAGCGCTCTCTCTCTCTGGCCCGAGCGCTCTCTCTCTCTGGCCCGAGCGCTCTCTCTCTCTGGCCCGAGCGCTCTCTCTCTCTGGCCCGAGCGCTCTCTCTCTCTGGCCCGAGCGCTCTCTCTCTCTGGCCCGAGCGCTCTCTCTCTCTGGCCCGAGCGCTCTCTCTCTCTGGACCGAGCGCTCTCTCTCTCTGGCCCGAGCGCTCTCTCTCTCTGGCCCGAGCGCTCTCTCTCTCTGGACCGAGCGCTCTCTCTCTCTGGCCCGAGCGCTCTCTCTCTCCAGCCCGAGCGCTCTCTCTCTCTCTGCCCCGAGCGCTCTCTCTCTCTGGCCTGAGCGCTCTCACTCTCTGGCCCGAGCGCTCTCTCTCTCTGGCCCGAGTGCTCTCTCACTCTCTCTCTGGCCCGAGCGCTCTCTCTCTCTCTGGCCCGAGCGCTCTCTCTCTCTGGCCTGAGCGCTCTCTCTCTCTGGCCCGAGCGCTCTCTCTCTCTGGCCCGAGCGCTCTCTCACTCTCTCTCTGGCCCGATCGCTCTCTCTCTCTCTGGCCCGAGCGCTCTCTCTCTCTGGCCCGAGCGCTCTCTATCTCCGGCCCGAGCGCTCTCTCTCTCCGGCCCGAGCGCTCTCTCTCTCCGGCCCGAGCGCTCTCTCTCTCCGGCCCGAGCGCTCTCTCTCTCTGGCCCGAGCGCTCTCTCTCTCTCTGGCCCGAGCGCTCTCTCTCTCTGGCCCGAGCGCTCTCTCTCTCTGGCCCGAGCGCTCTCTCTCTCTCTGGCCCGAGCGCTCTCTCTCTCTGGCCTGAGCGCTCTCTCTCTCTGGCCCGAGCGCTCTCTCTCTCTGGCCCGAGCGCTCTCTCACTCTCTCTCTGGCCCGATCGCTCTCTCTCTCTCTTGCCCGAGCGCTCTCTCTCTCTCTCTGGCCTGAGCGCTCTCTCTCTCTCTGGCCTGAGCGCTCTCTCTCTCTCTCTCTGGCCTGAGTGCTCTCTCTCTCTCTCTCACCCAGGCACTCTCTCTCTCTCGCCCGAACGCTCTCTCTCTTGCCCAAACTCCCTCTCGCTCTCCCTCTCTCTCTCTTGCCCAACCTCTCTCTCTAGCCTTACCTCTTTCTCTCCCTCCCGACCTCTCTCTCTCCCTCTCTCTCATCCGACCTCTCTCTCTCTCTCTCGCCCGACTTCTCTCTCTCTCTCTCTCCCCGTTCTCTCTCTTTTTCTCTCTTTCTCTCTCTCGTCCAACCTCTCTCTATCTCTTTTTCTTCACTGTTCTCTCTCTCTCTTGCCCGACTTGTCTCTCTCACTTAGCCGACTTTTCTCTCTCTCTCGCGCCCAATCTCTCTCTCTCTCTTTCTCTCAATCTCTCCCCCTCTCTCTATCTCTCACCCCACTTCACTCTCTCTCTCCCTTTCCCTCTCGCCCAAGCTCTCTATCTCTCTCTCTGACCCGAGCTCTCTCTTTCTTTCTCCCCGACCTCTCTCTCGCCCGACTTCTCTTTCTCTCTCCCCCGACCTCTCTCTTTCTCTGTCTCTTTCTCTATATCTCTTGCCCAACTTATCTCTCTCTCCCTCTCTCTCTGGCCCGAGCTCTCTCTTCCTCACTCCACGACCTCTCTCTTTCTCTATCGCTCGCCTAACTTCTCTCTCTCTCCCTCTCTCTCTGACCCCAGCGCTCTCTCTCTCTGACCCGAGTGCTCTCTCTCTCTGACCCGAGCGCTCTCTCTCTCTGACCCGAGTGTTCTCTCTCTCTGGCCCGAGCGCTCTCTCTCTCTGAGGCCTGAGCGCTCTCTCTCTCTTTCGCCCAGGCGCTCTCTCTCTCGCCTGAACGCTCTCTCTCTCGCCCAAACTCCCTCTCACTCTTCCTCTCTCTCTTGCCCGACCTCTCTCTTTCTAGCCTTACCTCTTTCTCTCTCTCCCGACCTCTCTCTCTCCCTCTCTCTCATCCGACCTCTCTCTCTCTCTCTCGCCCGACTTCTCTCTCTCTCTCTCCCCGTTCTCTCTCTTTCTCTCTCTCGTCCAACCTCTCTCTATCTCTTTCGCTTCACTGTGCTTTCTCTCTCTTGACTGACTTGTCTCTCTCACTTGGCCGACTTTTCTCTCTCTCTCTCACCCAAGCTCTCACTTTCTCTCTCTCTCTCTCTTTCCATCTCTCCCTCTCTCTATCTCTCACCCCACTTCACTCTCTCTCTCCCTTTCCCTCTCGCCCAAGCTCTCTCTCTCTCTCTCTCTCACCCGAGCTCTCTCTTTCTTTCTCCCCGACCTCTCTCTCGCCCAACTTCTCTCTCGTTCTCCCCTGACCTCTCTCTTTCTCTCTCTCTTTCTCTATATCTCTCGCCCAACTTCTCTCTCTCTCCCTCTCTCTCTGACCTGAGCGCTCTCTCTCTCTGACCCGAGCGCTCTCTCTCTCTGACCCGAGCGCTCTCTCTCTCTGACCCAAGTGCTCTCTCTCTCTGGCCCGAGCGCTCTCTCTCTCTGACCCGAGCGCTCTCTCTCTCTGACCCGAGCGCTCTCTCTCTCTGACCCGAGCGCTCTCTCTCTCTGACCCGAGCGCTCTCTCTCTCTCTCCCCCGAGCGCTCTCTCTCTCTCTGGCCCAAGCGCTCTCTCTCTCTCTGGCCCGAGCGCTCTCTATCTCGCTTGCCTGAGCGCTCTCTCTCTCTCTGGCCCGAGCGCTCTCTCTCTCTGGCCCGAGCTCTCTCTCTCTCTGGCCCGAGCTCTCTCTCTCTCTGGCCCGAGCGCTCTCTCTCTCTCTCCAGCCCTCGCACTCTCTCTCTCTGGCCCAAGCGCTCTCTCTCTCACTGGCCCGAGCGCTCTCTCTCTCACTGGCCCGAGCGCTCTCTCTCTCACTGGCCCGAGCACTCTCTCTCTCTCTCTGGCCTGAGCGCTCTCTCTCTCTCTCTGGCCTGAGCGCTCTCTCTCTCTCTCTGGCCTGAGTGCTCTCTCTCTCTCTCTCTCGCCCAGGCGCTCTCTCTCTCTCACCCGAACGCTCTCTCTCTTGCCCAAACTCCCGCTCGCTCTTCCTCTCTCTCTCTTGCCCGACCTCTCTCTCTAGCCTTACCTCTTTCTCTCCCTCCCGACCTCTCTCTCTCCCTCTCTCTCATCCGACCTCTCTCTCTCTCGCCCGACTTCTCTCTCTCTCTCTCTCTCTCCCCGTTCTCTCTCTTTTTCTCTCTTTCTCTCTCTCGTCCAACCTCTCTCTATCTCTTTTTCTTCACTGTGCTCTCTCTCTCTCTTGCCCGACTTGTCTCTCTCACTTGGCCGACTTTTCTCTTTCTCTCTCGCCCAATCTCTCTCTCTCTCTCTCTCTCTCTCCATCTCTCCCCCTCTCTCTATCTCTCACCCCACTTCACTCTCTCTCTCCCTTTCCCTCTCACCGAAGCTCTCTCTCTCTCTCTCTCTCTCTCTCTCTCTGACCCGAGCTCTCTCTTTCTTTCTCCCCAACCTCTCTCTCGCCCGACTTCTCTCTCTCTCTCTCCCCCGACCTCTCTCTTTCTCTCTCTCTTTCTCTATATCTCTCGCCCAACTTATCTCTCTCTCCATCTCTCTGGCCCGAGCTCTCTCTTCCTCTCTCCACGACCTCTCTCTTTCTCTATCGCTCGCCTAACTTCTCTCTCTCTTCCTCTCTCTCTGACCCGAGCGCTCTCTCTCTCTGACCCGAGCGCTCTCTCTCTCTGACCCGAGCGCTCTCTCTCTCTGACCCGAGCGCTCTCTCTCTCGCCCGAGCGCTCTCTCTCTCTGGCCCGAGCGCTCTCTCTCTCTCTCTCTGGCCTGAGCGCTCTCTCTCTCTCTCTGGCCTGAGTGCTCTCTCTCTCTCTCTCGCCCAGGCGCTCTCTCTCTCTCACCCGAACTCTCTCTCTCTTGCCCAAACTCCCGCTCGCTCTTCCTCTCTCTCTCTTGCCCGACATCTCTCTCTAGCCTTACCTCTTTCTCTCCCTCCCGACCTCTCTCTCTCCCTCTCTCTCATCCGACCTCTCTCTCTCTCTCTCGCCCGACTTCTCTCTCTCTCTCCCCGTTCTCTCTCTTTTTCTCTCTTTCTCTCTCTCGTCCAACCTCTCTCTATCTCTTTTTCTTCACTGTGCTCTCTGTCTCTCTTGCCCGACTTGTCTCTCTCACTTGGCCGACTTTTCTCTCTCTCGCCCAATCTCTCTCTCTCTCTCTCTCTCCATCTCTCCCCCTCTCTCTATCTCTCACCCCACTTCACTCTCTCTCTCCCTTTCCCTCTCGCCCAAGCTCTCTCTCTCTCTCTCTCTCTCTGACCCGAGCTCTCTCTTTCTTTCTCCCCGACCTCTCTCTTGCCCGACTTCTCTCTCTCACTCTCCCCCGACCTCTCTCTTTCTCTCTCTCTTTCTCTATATCTCTCGCCCAACTTATCTCTCTCTCCCTCTCTCTCTGGCCCGAGCTCTCTCTTCCTCTCTCCACGACCTCTCTCTTTCTCTATCGCTCGCTTAACTTCTCTCTCACTTCCTCTCTCTCTGACCCGAGCGTTCTCTCTCTCTGGCCCGATCGCTCTCTCTCTCTCTGGCCTGAGCGCTCTATCTCTCTCTGGCCCGAGCACTCTCTCTCTCTCTGGCCAAGAGCGCTCTCTCTCCCTCTGGCCCGAGCGCTCTCTCTCTCGCTTGCCTGAGCACTCTCTCTCTGGCCCGAGCGCTCTCTCTCTCTGGCCCGAGCGCTCTCTCTCTCTGACCCGAGCGCTCTCTCTCTCTGGCCCGAGCGCTCTCTCTCTCTCTGGCCTGAGCGCTCTCTCTCTCTCTGGCCCGAGCACTCTCTCTCTCTCTGGCCCGAGCGCTCTCTCTCTCTCTGGCCCGAGCGCTCTCTCTCTCGCTTGCCTGAGCACTCTCTCTCTGGCCCGAGCGCTCTCTCTCTCTGGCCCGAGCGCTCTCTCTCTCTGGCCCGTGCTCTCTCTCTCTGGCCCGTGCTCTCTCTCTCTGGCCCGTGCTCTCTCTCTCTGGCCCGTGCTCTCTCTCTCTGGCCCGTGCTCTCTCTCTCTGGCCCGTGCTCTCTCTCTCTGGCCCGTGCTCTCTCTCTCTCTGGACCGAGCGCTCTCTCTCTCTGGCCCGAGCGCTCTCTCTCTCGCTTGCCTGAGCACTCTCTCTCTCTCTGGCCCGAGCGCTCTCTCTCTCTGGCCCGAGCGCTCTCTCTCTCTGGCCCGAGCGCTCTCTCTCTCTGGCCCGAGCGCTCTCTCTCTCTGGCCCGAGTTCTCTCTCTCTCTGGCCCGAGCGCTCTCTCTCTCTGGCCCGAGCGCTCTCTCTCTCTGGCCCGAGCGCTCTCTCTCTCTGGCCCGAGCGCTCTCTCTCTCTCTGGCCCAAGCGCTCTCTCTCTCTCTGGCCTGAGCGCTCTCTCTCTCGCTTGCCTGAGCACTCTCTCTCTCTCTCTCTGGCCCGAGCGCTCTCTCTCTCTGGCCCGAGCGCTCTCTCTCTCTCTGGCCCGAGCGCTCTCTCTCTCTCTGGCCCGAGCGCTCTCTCTCTCTCTCTGGCCCGAGCGCTCTCTCTCTCTCTCTGGCCCGAGCGCTCTCTCTCTCTCTCTGGCCCGAGCGCTCTCTCTCTCTCTCTGGCCCGAGCGCTCTCTCTCTCTCTCTGGCCCGAGCGCTCTCTCTCTCTCTCTCTGGCCCGAGCGCTCTTTCTCTCTCTGGCCCGAGCACTCTCTCTCTCTCTCTCTCTGGCCCGAGCGCACTCTCTCTCTCTCTGGCCTGAGCGCTCTCTCTCTCTTTCGCCCAGGCGCTCTCTCTGTCTCAGCTGAACGCTCTCTCTCTAGCCCAAACTCCCTCTCTCTCTCCCTCTCTCTCTTGCCCGACCTCTCTCTCTCTAGCCTTACCTCTTTCTCTCTCTCCCGACCTCTCTCTCTCCCTCTCTCTCATCCGACCTCTCTTTCTCTCTCTCCCCGTTCTCTCTCTTTCTCTCTCGTCCAACCTCTCTCTATCTCTTTCGCTTCACTGTGCTTTCTCTCTCTTGACTGACTTGTCTCTCTCACTTGGCCGACTTTTCTCTCTCTCTCTCGCCCAAGCTCTCTCTCTCTCTCTCTCTCTCTCTCTCCATCTCTCCCTCTCTCTATCTCTCACCCCACTTCACTCTCTCTCTCCCTTTCCCTCTCGCCCAAGCTCTCTCTCTCTCTCTCTCTCTCTCTCTCTGACCCGAGCTCTCTCTTTCTTTCTCCCCGACCTCTCTCTCGCCCGACTTCTCTCTCGCTCTCCCCTGACCTCTCTCTTTCTCTCTCTCTTTCTCTATATCTCTCGCCCAACTTATCTCTCTCTCTCTCTCTCTGGCCCGAGCTCTCTCTTCCTCTCTCCACGACCTCTCTCTTTCTCTATCGCTCGCCTAACTTCTCTCTCTCTCCCTCTCTCTCTGACCCGAGCGCTCTCTCTCTGACCCGAGCGCTCTCTCTCTGACCCGAGCGCTCTCTCTCTGACCCGAGTGCTCTCTCTCTGACCCGAGCGCTCTCTCTCTGACCCGAGCGCTCTCTCTCTCTGACCCGAGTGCTCTCTCTCTCTGGCCCGAGCGCTCTCTCTCTCTGACCCGAGCGCTCTCTGTCTGGCCCGAGCGCTCTCTCTCTCTCTGGCCTGAGCGCTCTCTCTCTCTCTGGCCCGAGTGCTCTCTCTCTCTCTGGCCCAAGCGCTCTCTCTCTCTCTGGCCCGAGCGCTCTCTCTGTCGCTTGCCTGAGCGCTCTCTCTCTCTCTCTGGCCCGAGCGCTCTCTCTCTCTGGCCCGAGCGCTCTCTCTCTCTGGCCCGAGCGCTCTCTCTCTCTGGCCCGAGCGCTCTCTCTCTCTCTGGCCCGAGCGCTCTCTCTGTCGCTTGCCTGAGCGCTCTCTCTCTCTCTCTGGCCCGAGCGCTCTGTCTCTCTGGCCCGAGCACTCTGTCTCTCTGGCCCGAGCTTTCTCTCTCTCTGGCCCGAGCGCTCTCTCTCTCTGGCCCGAGCGCTCTCTCTCTCTGGCCCGTGCGCTCTCTCTCTCTCTCTCTGGCCCGAGCGCTCTCTCTCTCTCTCTCTCTGGCCCGAGCGCACTCTCTCTCTCTCTGGCCTGAGCGCTCTCTCTCTCTTTCGCCCAGGCGCTCTCTCTCTCTCCCCTGAACGCTCTCTCTCTTGCCCAAACTCCCTCTCGCTCTTCCTCTCTCTCTTGCCCGACCTCTCTCTCTCTAGCCTTACCTCTTTCTCTCTCTCCCGACCTCTCTCTCTCTCTCTCTCTCTCTCATCCGACCTCTCTCTCTCTCGCCCGACTTCTCTCTCTCTCTCTCTGTCTCTCCCCATTCTCTCTCTTTCTCTCTCTCGTCCAACCTCTCTCTATCTCTTTCGCTTCACTGTGCTTTCTCTCTCTTGACTGACTTGTCTCTCTCCCTTGGCTGACTTTTCTCTCTCTCTCTCGCCCAAGCTCTCTCTCTCTCTCTCTCTCTCTCTCTCCATCTCTCCCTCTCTCTATCTCTCCCCCCACTTCACTCTCTCTCTCCCTTTCTCTCTCGCCCAAGCTCTCTCTCTCTCTCTCTCTGGCCCGAGCTCTCTCTTCCTCTCTCCACGACCTCTCTCTTTCTCTATCGCTCACCTAACTTCTCTCTCTCTCCCTCTCTCTCTGACCTGAGCGCTCTCTCTCTCTGACCCGAGCGCTCTCTCTCTCTGACCCGAGCACTCTCTCTCTGACCCGAGCGCTCTCTCTCTCTGGCCCGAGCGCTCTCTCTCTCTGGCCCGAGCGCTCTCTCTCTCTCTAGCCCGAGTGCTCTCTCTCTCTGGCCCGAGCGCTCTCTCTCTCTCTGGCCTGAGCGCTCTCTCTCTCTGGCCCGAGCGCTCTCTCTCTCTCGCCCGAGCGCTCTCTCTCTCGCCCGAGCGCTCTCTCTCTCTCTCTCTCGTCCGAGCGCTCTTTCTCTCTCTCTCTCACTCGAGCACTCTCTCTCTCTCTCTCTCGCCCGAGCTCTCTCTCTCTTCTGCCCGAGCTCTCTCTTTCTCTCTTTTCTCTCTCGTCCAACCTCTCTCTATCTCTTTCACTTCACTGTGCTCTCTCTCTCTTGCCCAACTTGTCTCTCTCACTTGCCCGACATTTCTCTCTCTTTCTCGCCTGAGCTCTCTCTCTCTCTCCCCATCTCTCCCCCTCTCTCTATCTCTCGCTTCACTTCACTCTCTCTCTCTCCCTTTACCTCTTGCCCAAGCTCTCTCTCTCTCTCTCTCTCTGACCTGAGCTCTCTCTTTCTTCCTCCCCAATCTCTCTCTCTCTCTCTCTCTCTCTCGCCCGACTTCTCTCTCTCCCTCGACCTCTCTCTTTCTCTCTCTCTTTCTCTATATCTCTCGCTCAACTTATCTCTCTCTCCTCTCTCTGGCCCAAGCTTTCTCCTTCTCTCTCCCCGACCTCTCTCTCTCTCTCTATCGCTCATCTAACTTCTCTCTCTGGCCCGAGCGCTCTCTCTCTCTCTGGACCGAGCGCTCTCTCTCTCTCTGCCCGAGCACTCTCTCTCTCTCTGGCCCAAGCGCTCTCTCTCTCTCTCTGGCCCGAGCGCTCTCTCTCTCTCTCTGGCCCGAGCGCTCTCTCTCTCTGGCCCGAGCGCTCTCTCTCTCTGGCCCGAGCGCTCTCTCTCTCTCTGGCCTGAGCGCTCTCTCTCTCTGGCCCGAGCGCTCTCTCTCTCTCGCCCGAGCGCTCTCTCTCTCGCCCGAGCGCTCTCTCTCTCGCCCGAGCGCTCTCTCTCTCTCTCTCTCGCCCGAGCTCTCTCTCTCTTCTGCCCGAGCTCTCTCTTTCTCTCTTTTCTCTCTCGTCCAACCTCTCTCTATCTCTTTCACTTCACTGTGCTCTCTCTCTCTTGCCCAACTTGTCTCTCTCACTTGCCCGACATTTCTCTCTCTTTCTCGCCTGAGCTCTCTCTCTCTCTCCCCATCTCTCCCCCTCTCTCTATCTCTCGCTTCACTTCACTCTCTCTCTCTCCCTTTACCTCTTGCCCAAGCTCTCTCTCTCTCTCTCTCTCTGACCTGAGCTCTCTCTTTCTTCCTCCCCAATCTCTCTCTCTCTCTCTCTCTCTCTCGCCCGACTTCTCTCTCTCCCTCGACCTCTCTCTTTCTCTCTCTCTTTCTCTATATCTCTCGCTCAACTTATCTCTCTCTCCTCTCTCTGGCCCAAGCTTTCTCCTTCTCTCTCCCCGACCTCTCTCTCTCTCTCTATCGCTCATCTAACTTCTCTCTCTGGCCCGAGCGCTCTCTCTCTCTCTGGACCGAGCGCTCTCTCTCTCTCTGCCCGAGCACTCTCTCTCTCTCTGGCCCAAGCGCTCTCTCTCTCTCTCTGGCCCGAGCGCTCTCTCTCTCTCTCTGGCCCGAGCGCTCTCTCTCTCTGGCCCGAGCGCTCTCTCTCTCTGGCCCGAGCGCTCTCTCTCTCTCTGGCCCGAGCGCTCTCTCTCTCTGGCCCGAGCGCTCTCTCTCTCTGGCCCGAGCGCTCTCTCTCTCTGGCCCGAGCGCTCTCTCTCTCTGGCCCGAGCGCTCTCTCTCTCTGGCCCGTGCTCTCTCTCTCTCTGGCCCGTGCTCTCTCTCTGGCCCGTGCTCTCTCTCTGGCCCGTGCTCTCTCTCTGGCCCGTGCTCTCTCTCTGGCCCGTGCTCTCTCTCTCTCTGGCCCGAGCGCTCTCTCTCTCTGGCCCGAGCGCTCTCTCTCTCCGGCCCGAGCGCTCTCTCTCTCCGGCCCGAGCGCTCTCTCTCTCTCTCCAGCCCTCGCACTCTCTCTCTCTCTCTCCGGCCCGAGCGCTAACTCTCTCTGGCCCAAGCTCTCTCTCTCTCTCTGACCCGAGCGCTCTCTCTCTGACCCGAGCGCTCTCTCTCTGACCCGAGCGCTCTCTCTCTCTGACCCGAGTGCTCTCTCTCTCTGGCCCGAGCACTCTCTCTCTCTGACCCGAGCGCTCTCTGTCTGGCCCGAGCGCTCTCTCTCTCTCTGGCCTGAGCGCTCTCTCTCTCTCTGGCCCGAGTGCTCTCTCTCTCTCTGGCCCAAGCGCTCTCTCTCTCTCTGGCCCGAGCGCTCTCTCTGTCGCTTGCCTGAGCGCTCTCTCTCTCTCTCTGGCCCGAGCGCTCTCTCTCTCTGGCCCGAGCGCTCTCTCTCTCTGGCCCAAGCGCTCTCTCTCTCTCTGGCCCGAGCGCTCTCTCTCTCACTGGCCCGAGCGCTCTCTCTCTCTCTCTGGCCTGAGCGCTCTGTCTCTCTCTCTGGCCCGAGCGCTCTCTCTCTCTCTCTGGCCCGAGCGCTCTCTCTCTCTCTCTGGCACGAGCGCTCTCTCTCTCTCTCTGGCCCGAGCGCTCTTTCTCTCTCTGGCCTGAGCACTCTCTCTCTCTCTCTGGCCCGAGCGCACTCTCTCTCTCTCTGGCCTGAGCTCTCTCTCTCTCTTTCGCCCAGGCGCTCTCTCTGTCTCAGCTGAACGCTCTCTCTCTAGCCCAAACTCCCTCTCTCTCTCCCTCTCTCTCTTGCCCGACCTCTCTCTCTCTAGCCTTACCTCTTTCTCTCTCTCCCGACCTCTCTCTCTCCCTCTCTCTCATCCGACCTCTCTTTCTCTCTCTCCCCGTTCTCTCTCTTTCTCTCTCGTCCAACCTCTCTCTATCTCTTTCGCTTCACTGTGCTTTCTCTCTCTTGACTGACTTGTCTCTCTCACTTGGCCGACTTTTCTCTCTCTCTCTCGCCCAAGCTCTCTCTCTCTCTCTCTCTCTCTCTCCATCTCTCCCTCTCTCTATCTCTCACCCCACTTCACTCTCTCTCTCCCTTTCCCTCTCGCCCAAGCTCTCTCTCTCTCTCTCTCTCTCTCTCTCTGACCCCTCTCTCGCCCGACTTCTCTCTCGCTCTCCCCTGACCTCTCTCTTTCTCTCTCTCTTTCTCTATATCTCTCGCCCAACTTATCTCTCTTTCTCTCTCTCTGGCCCGAGCTCTCTCTTCCTCTCTCCACGACCTCTCTCTTTCTCTGTCGCTCGCCTAACTTCTCTCTCTCTCCCTCTCTCTCTGACCCGAGCGCTCTCTCTCTGACCCGAGCGCTCTCTCTCTGAGCCGAGCGCTCTCTCTCTGACCCGAGCGCTCTCTCTCTGACCCGAGCGCTCTCTCTCTGACCCGAGCGCTCTCTCTCTGACCCGAGCGCTCTCTCTCTGACCCGAGTGCTCTCTCTCTCTGACCCGAGTGCTCTCTCTCTCTGGCCCGAGCACTCTCTCTCTCTGACCCGAGCGCTCTCTGTCTGGCCCGAGCGCTCTCTCTCTCTCTGGCCTGAGCGCTCTCTCTCTCTCTGGCCCGAGTGCTCTCTCTCTCTCTGGCCCAAGCGCTCTCTCTCTCTCTGGCCCGAGCGCTCTCTCTGTCGCTTGCCTGAGCGCTCTCTCTCTCTCTCTGGCCCGAGCGCTCTCTCTCTCTGGCCCGAGCGCTCTCTCTCTCTGGCCCGAGCGCTCTCTCTCTTTGGCCCGAGCGCTCTCTCTCTCTCACTGGCCCGAGCACTCTCTCTCTCTCTCTGACCCAAGCGCTCTCTCTCTCTCTCTGGCCCGAGCGCTCTCTCTCTCTGGCCCGAGCGCTCCCTCTCTCTGGCCCTAGCGCTCTCTCTCTCAGGCCCGAGCGCTCTGTCTCTCTGGCCCGAGCGCTCTGTCTCTCTGGCCCGAGCGCTCTGTCTCTCTGGCCCGAGCGCTCTGTCTCTCTGGCCCGAGCGCTCTGTCTCTCTGGCCCGAGCGCTCTGTCTCTCTGGCCCGAGCGCTCTGTCTCTCTGGCCCGAGCGCTCTGTCTCTCTGGCCCGAGCGCACTCTCTCTCTCTGGCCTGAGCGCTCTCTCTCTCTTTCGCCCAGGCGCTCTCTCTCTCTCCCCTGAACGCTCTCTCTCTTGCCCAAACTCCCTCTCGCTCTTCCTCTCTCTCTTGCCCGACCTCTCTCTCTCTAGCCTTACCTCTTTCTCTCTCTCCCGACCTCTCTCTCTCTCTTTCTCTCATCCGACCTCTCTCTCTCTCGCCCGACTTCTCTCTCTCTCTCTCTCTCCCCATTCTCTCTCTTTCTCTCTCTCGTCCAACCTCTCTCTATCTCTTTCGCTTCACTGTGCTTTCTCTCTCTTGACTGACTTGTCTCTCTCCCTTGGCTGACTTTTCTCTCTCTCTCTCGCCCAAGCTCTCTCTCTCTCTCTCTCTCTCGCCCAAGCTCTCTCTCTCCATCTCTCCCTCTCTCTATCTCTCACCCCACTTCACTCTCTCTCTCCCTTTCCCTCTCGCCCAAGCTCTCTCTCTCTCTCTCTGGCCCGAGCTCTCTCTTCCTCTCTCCACGACCTCTCTCTTTCTCTATCGCTCACCTAACTTCTCTCTCTCTCCCTCTCTCTCTGACCTGAGCGCTCTCTCTCTCTGACCCGAGCGCTCTCTCTCTCTGACCCGTGCACTCTCTCTCTGACCCGAGCGCTCTCTCTCTCTGGCCCGAGCGCTCTCTCTCTCTGGCCCGAGCGCTCTCTCTCTCTGGCCCGAGCGCTCTCTCTCTCTTGCCCGAGCGCTCTCTCTCTTGCCCGAGCGCTCTCTCTCTCGCCCGAGCGCTCTCTCTCTCTCTCTCTCGCCCGAGCGCTCTCTCTCTCTCTCTCTCGTCCGAGCGCTCTCTCTCTCTCTCTCTCGCTCGAGCACTCTCTCTCTCTCTCTCGCCCGAGCTCTCTCTCTCTTCTGCCCGAGCTCTCTCTTTCTCTCTTTTCTCTCTCGTCCAACCTCTCTCTATCTCTTTCGCTTCACTGTGCTCTCTCTCTCTTGCCCAACTTGTCTCTCTCACTTGCCCGACATTTCTCTCTCTTTCTCGCCTGAGCTCTCTCTCTCTCTCCCCATCTCTCCCCCTCTCTCTATCTCTCGCTTCACTTCACTCTCTCTCTCTCCCTTTCCCTCTTGCCCAAGCTCTCTCTCTCTCTCTCTCTCTGACCTGAGCTCTCTCTTTCTTCCTCCCCAATCTCTCTCTCTCTCTCTCTCTCTCTCTCTCTCTCTCTCGCCCGACTTCTCTCTCTCCCTCGACCTCTCTCTTTCTCTCTCTCTTTCTCTATATCTCTCGCTCAACTTATCTCTCTCTCCTTCTCTCTCTGGCCCAAGCTTTCTCCTTCTCTCTCCCCGACCTCTCTCTCTCTCTCTATCGCTCACCTAACTTCTCTCTCTGGCCCGAGCGCTCTCTCTCTGGCCCGCGCGCTCTCTCTCTCTCTGGCCCGAGCGCTCTCTCTCTCTCTGGACCGAGCGCTCTCTCTCTCTCTGGACCGAGCGCTCTCTCTCTCTCTCTGGCCCGATTGCTCTCTCTCTCTCGCCCGAGCGCTCTCTCTCTCTCGCCCGAGCGCTCTCTCTCTCTCGCCCGAGCGCTCTCTCTCTCTCTCGCCCGAGCGCTCTCTCTCTCTCTCGCCCGAGCGCTCTATCTCTCTCTCGCCCGAGCGCTCTCTCTCTCTCTCGCCCGAGCGCTCTCTCTCTCTCTCGCCCGAGCGCTCTCTCTCTCTCTCGCCCGAGCGCTCTCTCTCTCTCTCTCGCCCGAGCGCTCTCTCTCTCTCTCGCCCGAGCGCTCTCTCTCTCTCTCACCCGAGCGCTCTCTCTCTCTCGCCCGAGCGCTCTCTCTCTCTCTCGCCCGAGCTCTCTCTCTCTCTCACCCGAGCTCTCTCTCTCTTCTGCCCGAGCTCTCTTTCTCTCTCTTTTTCTCTCTCGTCCAACCTCTCTCTATCTCTTTCGCTTCACTGTGCTCTCTCTCTCTTGCCCAACTTGTCTCTCTCACTTTCCCGACTTTTCTCTCTCTCTCTCGCCCGAGCGCGCTCTCTCTCTCTCCATCTCTCCCCCTCTCTCTATCTCTTGCCCCACTTCACTCTCTCTCTCTCCCTTTCCCTCTCGCCCAAGCTCTCTCTCTCTCTCTCTCTGACCTGAGCTCTCTCTTTCTTTCTCCCCGATCTCTCTCTCTCTCTCTCTCTCTCGCCCGACTTCTCTCTCTCTCTCCCTCGACCTCTCTCTTTCTCTATATCTCTCGCCCAACTTATCTCTCTCTCCTTCTCTCTCTGGCCCGAGCTCTCTCTTTCTCTCTCCCCGACCTCTCTCTCTCTCTCTCTCTCTCTCTATCGCTCGCCAACTTCTCTCTCTCTCCCTCTCTCTCCGACCTCTCTCTCTCTCTCTCTATCGCTCGCCAACTTCTCTCTCTCTCCCTCTCTCTCTGGCCCGAGCACTCTCTCTCTCTGGCCCAAGCGCTCTCTCTCTCTCTGGACTGAGCGCTCTCTCTCTCTCTGACCTGAGCGCTCTCTCTCTCTGACCCGAGCGCTCTCTCTCTCTCTCTCGCCCAAACGCTCTCTCTCTCTCGCCTGAGTGCTCTCTCTCTTGCCCAAACTCCCTCTCGCTCTTCCTCTCTCTCTCTTGTCCGACCTCTCTCTCTCTAGCCTTAACTCTTTCTCTCTCTCCCGACCTCTCTCTCTCATCCGACCTCTCTCTCTCTCTCTCGCCCGACTTCTCTCTCTCTCTCTCCCTGTTCTCTCTCTTTCTCTCTCTTTCTCTCTCTCGTCCAACTCTCTCTCTCTTTCGCTTCACTGTGCTCTCTCTCTCTTGCCCGACTTGTCTCTCTCACTTGTTCAACTTTTCTCTCTCTCTCTCCCTCTCTCTATCTCTCACCCCACTTCACTCTCTCTCTCTTCCTTTCCCTCTCGCCCAAGCTCTCTCTCTCTCTCTCTGACCCGAGCTCTCTCTTTTTTCTCCCCAACCTCTCTCTCTCTCTCTCCCTCTCTCTCGCCTGACCTCTACATCTCTCTCTCGTCCGACCTCTCTCTGTCTCGCCTGACCTCTTTCTCTCCTCGCTCTCTCGCCCGACCTTTCTCTCTCTCTCTCTCTCTCTCCCAAACTCCCTCTCACTCTTTCTTGCTCTTTTTCTCTCTCTCTCGGCCGACCTCTCTCTCTCTAGCCTTGCTTCTTTCTCTCTCTCTCTCTCGGCCTCTCGCTCGTCCGACCTCTAGCTCTCTCTCTCTTGCCCATCCTCTTTCTCACCTGACCTCTTTTTCTCTCTGTCTCTTCCCTGACCTCTCTCTCTCTCTCTCTCTCGCCCGAACTTTGTCTCTCTCTCTCTTTCTTGCCCGACCTCTCTCTCTCTCTCTCTCTCTCTCTCCCCCAACCTCTCTCTCTCTCGTTGACCTCTCTCTCTCCCTCTCTCTCGTCTGACCTCGATCACTCTCTCTCGCCCATCCTCTCTCTCGCCTGACTTCTCTCTCTCTCTCGCTCTCTCTTCCAACTTCTCTCTCTCTCTATCTCGCCGGACCTCTCTCTCTCTCTAGCCTGACCCCTTTCTCTCCCTCTCGCCTGACCTCTCTCTCTCTCTCTCTCTCTCTCGCCCGACCTTTCTCTCTCTCTCTCTCTCGCCCAAACTCCCTCTCACTCTTTTTCTTGCTCTTTTTCTCTCTCTCTCGGCCGACCTCTCTCTCTCTCTAGCCTTACTTCTTTCTCTCTCTCTCTCTCGGCCTCTCGCTCGTCTGACCTCTAGCTCTCACTCTCTTGCCCATCCTCTTTCTCGCCTGACCTATTTTTCTCTCTGTCTCTTCCCTGACCTCTCTCTCTCTCTCTCGTCCCAACTTTGTCTCTCTCTCTCTTTCTTGCCCGACCTCTCTCTCTCTCTCTCTCTCCCTCTCTCCCCCAACCTCTCTCTCTCGTTAACCTCTCTCTCTCCCTCTCTCTCGTCTGACCTCGATCACTTTCTCTCGCCCATCCTCTCTCTCGCCTGACTTCTCTCTCTCTCTCGCTCTCTCTTCCAACTTCTCTCTCTCTCTATCTCGCCGGACCTCTCTCTCTCTAGCCTGACCCCTTTCTCTCCCTCTCGCCTGACCTCTCTCTCTCTCTCTCTCGCCCGACCTCTCTCTCTCTCTCTCTCGCCCGACCTATCTCTCCTCTGACCTCTCTCTCTCATTCTCTCTCTCGCCCGTCAGCTCTCTCTCTCTCTTGCCTGTCCCCTCTCTCACCTGAGTTTTCTCTCTCTCTCTCACTCTCTCTCCCGACCTCTCTCTCTCGCCCGACCTCCCTCTTGCTCTCCCTCTCTCTCTTGCCCGACATCTCTCTCTTTCTCCCCCTCTCTCTCTAGCGTGAGCTCTCTCTCTCTCTCGCCCGACCTTTCTCTCTCTCTCGTCCGACCTCTCTCTCGCCTGACCTCTATCTCTCTCTCTCTCTCTCGTCCGACCTCTCTCTCTCCCGACCTCCCTCTCGCTCTCCCTCTCTCTATCTCGCCTGACCTCCCTCTCTCTCTCCCTTTCTATCTCATCTGACCTTTCTCTCTCTCTTTCTCATCTGACCTCTTTCTGACTCCCTCTCCCGACCTTTCTCTCACTCGCCCGACCTATCTCTCGTCTGACCTCACTCTCTGTCTCTCTTTCTCTTTCTCGCCCGTCAGCTCTCTCTCTCGCCTGTCCTCTCTCTCACCTGAATTTTCTCTCTCTAGCCTGACCTCCCTCTCTCTCTCACCCGACCTCTCTCTCTCTCTCTTCTGACATCTCTCTCTCCCTCTCTCTCTCTCACCTGACATTTGTCTCTCTCCCTCTCGCTCTCTCTCTCTCGCCCAACTTTTCTCTCTCGCTCTCTCGGTCTCTCTCTTTCTCTCTCTCTCTAGTCTGACCTCCCTCTCTCTCTCGCCTGTCCTCTCTCTTGCCTGACCTCTCTCTCTCGCCCACCTTTTCTCTCTCTCTCTCTCAATCTCTCTCCCGACCTCTCTCTCTCGCCCGACCTCCCTCTCACTCTCCCTCTCTCTCTTTCCCGACGTCTCTCTCTTTCTCCCCTCTCTCTCTAGCGTGAGCTCTCTCTCTCTCGTCCGACTTCTCTCACTGTCTCTCTCGTCCGATCTCTCTCTCGCCTGACCTCTATCTCTCTCTCTCTCTCTCTCGTCCGACCTCTCTCTCTCCCGACCTCCCTCTCGCTCTCCCTCTCTCTATCTCACCTGACCTCCCTCTCTCTCTTCCTTTCTATCTCATCCGACGTTTCTCTCTCTGTCTTTCATCTGACCTCTTTCTGGCTCTCTCTCCCGACCCCTTTCTCTCTCTCTCTCTCTCTCTCTCGCCTGACCTCCATCTCTCTATGTCTCCCACTCTCTCTATCTCTCACCCAACTTCTCTCTCTCTCCCTCTCTCTCTTGCCCAAGCTCTCTCTCTCTCTTTCTCTCTCGCCTGACCTCCCTCTCTCTATCTCGCCCGACTTTTCCCTCTCTCTCTCGTTCTCTCTCCCAACTTCTCTCACTCTCTCTCTCTCTAGCCTGACCTCCCTCTTTCTCTCTCTCTTTCTCGCCCGACCGCGCTCTCTGTCGCCTGACCTCTCTCTCTCTCTCTCGCCTGACCTCTCTCTCTCCCTCTCACTCTCTCCTGACCTCTCTCTCTCTTGCTTGACCTCCCTCTCTCTCTCCCTCTCTCTCTCGCCCGACCTCTCTCTCTCTCGTCCGACCTCTCTCTCCTTCTCTCTTGCCCGTCCTCTCTCTCGCCTGACCTCTTTCTCTCTCTCTCTCTCTCTCCCTCTCCCTCTCTCTCTCTCTTGCCTTCTTTTCTCTCTCCATCTCTCTCTCGTCTGATCTCTCTCTTTCTCTCTCTCGCCTGTACTGTCTATCGCCTGACCTTTTTCTCTCTCTCTCGCCTGACCTCTCTCTCTCTCTCTAGCCTGACCTCTTTCTCTCTCTCTCCCTCTCTCTCTCGCCCGACCTTTCTCTCTCTCTCGTCCATCTTCTCTCTCGCCTGACCTTTTTCTCTCTCTCTCGCCCACCTCCCTATCGCTCTCCCTCTCTCTTTCTAGCCTGACCTCTTTTTCTCTCTCTCGCATGACCTCTCTCTCTCTTTCTCACTAGCATGACCTCCCTCTCTCTCTCCCTCTCTCTCTCACCCGACCTCTCTTTGCCACTCGTCCAACCTCTCTCTCTCTCGACTGACCACTCTCTCTCTCGTCCGTCCTCTCTCTCGCCTGACCTTTCTCTCTCCCTCTCTCTCTCCCCCCCGACCTGTCTCTCTCTCTCCCGACTTCTCAGTCTCTCGCCCGACCTCCCTCTCACTCTCCCTCTCTCTATCTCACCTGATCTCTCTGTCTCCCGCTCTCTCTCTATCTCTTGCCCAACTTCTCTCTCTCTCCCTCTCTCTCTTGCCCAAGCTCTCTCTCTCTCGCCTGTCCTCTCTCTCTCTTTCTCTCTTGCCTGACCTCCCTCTCTCTATCTCGCCCGACTTTTCCCTCTCTCTCTCTCGTTCTCTCTCCCGACCTCTCTCTCTCTCTCTCTCTCTAGCCTGACCTCCCTCTTTCTCTCTCTCTTTCTCGCCCGACCGCGCTCTCTCTCGCCCGTCCTCTCTGTCACCTGACCTCTCTCTCTCTCTCTCTCCCCGACCTCTCTCTCCCACTTCCTCTCTCTCGTCTGACCTCTATCTCTCTCGTCCAACCTCTCTCTCTCTCTCTCTCGCCCGTCCTCTCTCTCGCCTGACCTTTTTTTCTCTCTCTCTCTCTCGCTCTCTCTCTCTCTCTCTCCCGACTTCTCTCTCTCTCTCTCTCTCGCCGGACCCCTCTCTCTCTCTCGCCCTACCTCCCTCTCTCTCTCCCTCTCTCTATCTCGCCCGACCTCTCTCTCTGTAGCCTGACACCTTTCTCTCCCTCTCGCATGACCCCTCTCTTTCTTTCATCCGACCTCTCTGTATCTCTTTCGCCTGACAGCTCTCTCTCTCTCTTGCCCGACTTGTCTCTCTCACTTGCCCGACTTTTCTCTCTCTCTCTCGCCCAAGATCTCTCTCTCTCTCTGACCCGAGTTCTCTCTTTCTTTCTCCCCGACCTCTCTCTCTCTCTCTCTCTCGCCCGACTTCTCTCTCTCTCCCCCGACCTCTCTCTTTCTCTCTCTCTTTCTCTATATCTCTCGCCCAACTTATCTCTCTCTCATTCTCTCTCTGGCCCGAGCTCTCTCTTTCTCTCTCCCCAACCTCTCTCTCTCTCTATCGCTCGCCTAACTTCTCTCACTCTCCCTCTCTCTCTGGCCCGAGTTCTCTCTTTCTTTCTCCCCGACCTCTCTCTCTCTCTCTCTCGCCCGACTTCTCTCTCTCTTCCCCGACCTCTCTCTTTCTCTCTCTCTTTCTCTATATCTCTCGCCCAACTTATCTCTCTCTCATTCTCTCTCTGGCCCGAGCTCTCTCTTTCTCTCTCCCCAACCTCTCTCTCTCTCTATCGCTCGCCTAACTTCTCTCACTCTCCCTCTCTCTCTGGCCCGAGCGCTCTCTCTCTCTCTCTCTGGCCCGAGCGCTCTCTCTCTCTCTCTCTGGCCCGAGCGCTCTCTCTCTCTCTCTCTCTCTCTCTGGCCCGAGCGCTCTCTCTCTCTCTCTCTCTGGCCCGAGCGCTCTCTCTGGCCCGAGCGCTCTCTCTCTCTCTCTGGCCCGAGCGCTCTCTCTCTCTCTCTCTCTGGCCTGAGCGCTCTCTCTCTCTCTCTGGCCCGAGCGCTCTCTCTCTCTCTCGCTGGCCCGAGCGCTCTCTCTCTCTCTCTCTCTCTCTGGCCCAAGTGCTCTCTCTCTCTCTCTGGCCCGAGCGCTCTCTCTCTCTCTCTCTGGCCCGAGCGCTCTCTCTCTCTCTCTTGCCCGAGTGCTCTCTCTCTCTCTCTCTCTTTCCCGAGCGCTCTCTCTCTCGCCCAAGCACTCTCTCTCTCTTGCCCAAGTGCTCTCTCTCGCTCAAGCTCCCTCTCGCTCTTCCTCTCTCTCTCTCTCCCGACCTCTCTCTCTTCCTCTCTCTCATCTGACCTCTCTCTCTCTCGCCCGACTTCTCTCTCTCTCTCTCTCCCCCGATCTCTCTCCTTCTCGCTCTTTCTCTCTCTCATCCAACCTCTCTCTATCTCTTTCGCTTCACTGCGCTCTCTCTCTTGCCCGACTTGTCTCTCTCACTTGCCCAACTTTTCTCTCCCTCTCTGTCCCTCCATCTCTCCCCCTCTCTCTATCTCTCACCCCACTTCACTCTCTCGCTCTCCCTTTTCCTCTCGCCCAAGCTCTCTCTCTCTCTCTCTCTGACCCAAGCTCTCTCTTTCTTTCTCCCCAACCTCTCTCTCTTTCTCTCCCTCTCTCTCACCTGACATCTACATCTCTCTCTCGCCTGACCTCGCTCTGTTTCACCTGACCTCTTTCTCTCCTTACTCTCTCACCCGACCTTTCTCTCTCTCTCTCTCTCTCTCACTCTACCTCTCTCTCTCTCGCCCAAACTCCCTCTCACTATTTTTCTTGCTCTTTTTCTCTCTCTCTTGGCCAACCTCTCTCTCTCTAGCCTTACTTCTTTCTCTCTCTCTCTCCCGACCTCTCGCTCGTCTGACCTCTAGCTCTCTCTCTCTTGCCCATCCTCTTTCTTGCCTGACCTCTTTTTCTCTCTGTCTCTTCCCTAACCTATCTCTTTCTCGCCCGACATGTCTCTCTCGCTCTCTCTCACTTGCCCGACTTCTCTCTCTCTCTCACTCTCCCCCGACCTCTCTCTCTCTCGTTGACCTCTCTCTATCCCTCTCTCTCTTCCGACCTCAATCACTCTCTCTCGCCCATCCTCTCTCTTGCCTGACTTCTCTCTCTCTCTCTCTCGCTCTCTCTTCCAACTTCTCTCTCTCTCGCTCTCCTTGACCTCTCTCTCTCCCTCTCTCTCGTCTGACCTCGATCACTTTCTCTCGCCCATCCTCTCTCTCGCCTGATTTCTCTCTCTCTCTCGCTCTCTCTTCCAACTTCTCTCTCTATCTCGCCGGACCTCTCTCTCTCTCTAGCCTGACTCCTTTCTCTCCCTCTCGCCTGACCTCTCTCTCTCTCTCACACCCGACCTCTCTATCTCTCTCTCGCCTGACCTCTCTCTCTCGCCCAACCTATCTCTCGTCTGACTTCTCTCTCTCGCCCGACAGGTCTCTCTCTCTCTTGCCTGTCCTCTCTCTCGCCTGACTTTTCTCTCCCTCTCTAGCCTGACCTCCCTCTCTCTCTCCCTCTCTCTCTCTCTCTCTCGCTCTTCTGACATTTCTCTCTCCCTCTCGCCTGACATTTGTCTCTCCCCCTCTCGCTCTCTCTCCAGCCTGACCTCCCTCTCTCTCTCATCCGACCTCGCTCTCTCTCATCCGACCTTTCTCTCCCTCTCTCTCTCTCGCCCAACTTTTCTCTCTCTCTCTCGCTCTCTGTCTGTCTCCTCTTTCTCTCTCTCTCTAGTCTGACCTCCCTCTCTCTCTCGCCTGTCCTCTCTCTTGCCTGACCTCTCTCTCTCTCGCTCTCGCCCAACTTTTCTCTCTCTCTCTCTTGCTCTCTCTCCCGACCTCTCTCTCTCACTCGACCTCCCTCTCGCTCTCCCTCTCTCTCTTGCCCGACATCTCTCTCTTTCTGCCCCTCTCTTTCTAGCGTGAGCTCTCTCTCTCGCCCAATCTCTCTCTCTCTCTCGTCCAACCTCTCTCTCACCTGACCTCTATCTCTCTCTCTATCTCGCCCGACCTCCAGCTCTCTAGCCTGACCTCCCTCTCCCTCTCCCTTTCTATCTCATCCGACCTTTCTCTCTCTGTCTCTCATCTGACCTCTTTCTGGCTCTCTCTCCCGACACCTCTCTCTCTCTCTCGTCTGACCTCAATCTCTCTCTCTCTTTCTCTCTCTCGCCCGTCAGCTCTCTCTCTCTCTCTCGCCTGTCCTCTCTCTCGCCTGATTTTTCTCTCTCTCTCTCTCTAGCCTGACCTCCCTCTCTCTCTCCCTCTCTCTCTCGCCCAACCTCTCTCTCTCTCTCTTCTGACATCTCTCTCTCCCTCTCTCTCTCACCTGACATTTGTCTCTCTCCCTCTTGCTCTCTCTCTAGCCTGACCTCCCTCTCTCTCTCCCTCTCTCTCTCGTCCGACCTTTCTCTCCCTCTCTCTCTCGCCCAACTTTTCTCTCTCTCTCTCTCTCTCTCGCTCTCTCTTGCGACCTCTCTCTCTCACCCGACCTCCCTCTCGCTCTCCCTCTCTCGCTTGCCCGACATCTCTCTCTTTCTCCCCCTCTCTCTCTAGTGTGAGCTCTCTCTCTCTCTCTCGCCCGACCTCTCTCTCTCTCTCGTCCGATCTCTCTCTCGCCTGACCTCTAACTCTCTCTCTCTCTTGTCCGACCTCTCTCTCTCCCGACCTCCCTCTCGCTCTCCCTCTCTCTATCTCAACTGACCTCCCTTTCTCTCTTCCTTTCTATCTCATGCGACGTTTCTCTCTGTCTCTCATCTGACCTCTTTCTGGCTCTCTCTCCTGACCCCTTTCTCTCTCTCTCTCTCTCTCTCTCTCTCTCTCTCTCTCTCCCGACTTCTCACTCTCTCGCCCGACCTCCCTCTCACTCTCCCTCTCTCTATCTCGCCCGATCTCTCTATGTCTCCCGCTCTCTCTCTATCACTTGCCCAACTTCTCTCTCTCTCTCTCCCTCTCTCTCTTGCCCAAGCTCTCTCTCTCTCACCTGACCCCTCTCTCTCTTTCTCTCTTGCCTGACCTCCCTCTCTCTATCTCGCCCGACTTTTCCCTCTCTCTCTCTCGTTCTCTCTCCCGACCTCTCTCTCTCTCTCTCTCTCTAGCCTGACCCTCTTTCTCTCTCTCTTTCTCGCCCGACCGTGCTCTCTCTCGCCCATCCTCTCTGTCGCCTGACCTCTCTCTCTCTTGCTTGACCTCCCTCTCTCCCTCTCTCTCTCACCCGACCTCCCTCTCTCTCTCTCTCTCTCGTCCGACCTCTCTCTAGCCTGACCTCCTTTTCTCTCTCTCTCTCTCTCCCTCTCCCTCTCTCTCTCTCGCCTTCTTTTCTCTCTCTCCCTCTCTCTCTCGTCTGACCTCTCTCTCTCTCTCTCTCTTGCCTGTACTCTCTCACGTGACCTTTTTCTCTCTCTCTCTCTCTCGCCCACCTCCCTCTCGCTCTCCCTCTCTCTTTCTAGCCTGACCTCTTTTTCTCTCTCTCGCATGACCTCTCTCTCTCTTTCTCACTAGCATGACCTCGCTCTTTCTCTCCCTCTCTCTCTCGCCCGACCTCTCTTTGCCACTCGTCCAACCTCTCTCTCTCGACTGACCACTCTCTCTCTCGTCCGTCCTCTCTCTCGCCTGACCTTTCTCTCTCTCCCTCTCTCTCTCTCGCCTGACCGTTCTCTCTGCCTCTCTCTCTCTGCCCTGACCTCTCTCTCTCCCTCTCTCTCACGCCCGAACTCTCTCTCTCGCCCGTCCTCTCTCTCTCCCTCTTGTCCGACCTCCCTCTCGCTTTTCCTCTCTCTATCTTGCCCGACCTCTCTCTCTCTCTAGCCTGACCCCTCTCTCTCTATCTCTCTAGCATGACCTCCCTCTCTCTCTCTCTCTCCCGCAATCTCTCACCCGACCTCTCTCTCTCTCTTTCTCTCTCTCATGCAACCTCTCTCTCGCCCGACCTCTCTCTCTTGCTCGACTTTTCTCTTTCTTTCACCCTTCCTCTCTCTCTCTCTCCCTCTGCCTCTATCTCTCACCCAACTTCTCTCTCTCTCTCCCTCTCTCTCTCTCGCCCGACCTCTCTCTCGTCCGTCCTCCCTCTCACCTGACCTCTTTCTCTCTCTCTCTCTTTCTCTTGCCTGACCTCTCTCTCGTCCGTCCTCCCTCTCACCTGACCTCTTTCTCTCTCTCTCTCTTTCTCTTGCCTGACCTCTCTCTCTCCCGACTTTTCTCTGTCTCCCAACCTCTCTCTCTCTCTCTCGATCTCGCCCGACCTCTCTGTATCTCTCTCACTCGACCTCTCTCTCTCCCGACCTCTCTCTCCCTCTCTCCCTCTCCCTCTCTCTCTCTCCCGAACTCTCTCTCACCTGACCTCTCTCTCTCTCTCGTCCGTCCTCTCTCTCTCTCTCACCCGACTTCTCTTTCCCTCTCCCTCTCTCTCTACCTCTTGCCCGACTTCTCTCTCTCACCCGACATCTCTCTCTCGCCCGACTCCTCTCTCGCTCTCTCTCACCTGACCTCTCTCTCTCTCTCACTCGCCCGACCTCTCTCTCTCGCCCGTCCTCTCTCACCTGACCTCTTTCTCTCTCTCTCACCTGACCTCTCTCTCTTGCCCGGCCTCTCTCACCCTACCTCTCTCCCTCTCTCACCTGACCTCACTCTCTCTCTCACCCTCTCGCCCGACCTCTCTCTCTCTCGCCTGACCTCTCTATCTATCTATCTCTCTCTCTCTCTCACTTGACCCCTCTCTCTCTGTGTCATCTTTTCTCTCTCTCGCCAGACATGTCTTTCCATCTCTATCTCTCCCTCTGTCCCCTGACCTCTCTCTCTCTCTCGCCTGACCTCTCTCTCTCCCTCTCAGTCTCTCTCCCTCTCATTCTTTCTCCCGACGTCTCTCTTTCTCTCTCTCTCTTGCTTGACCTCCCTCTCTCTCTCCCTCACTCTCTCGCCCGACCTCTCTCTCCTTCTCTCTCTCGTCCGACTTCTCTCTCTCCTTCTCTCTTGCCTGTCCTCTCTCTCGCCTGACCTCTTTCTCTCTCTCTCTCGCCTGACTTTTCTCTCTCTCCCTCTCTCTCTCGTCCGACCTCTCTCTCTCTCTCGCCTGTCCTCTCTCTCGCCTGACCTTTCTCTCTCTCTCTCTCTCTCTCCCGACCTCTCTCTCTCTCTCTCTCTCGTCCGTCTTCTCTCTCGCCTGACCTTTTTCTCTCTCTCTCTCTCGCCTGACCTCTCTCTCTTTCCCTCTCTCTCGTCCGACTTTTCTCTCTCTCTCGCCCACCTCCCTCTCGCTCTCTCTCTCTCTCTCTAGCCTGACCTCTTTTTCTCTCTCTTGCATGACCTCTCTCTTTCTCTCTAGCATGACCTCCCTCTCTCTCTCCCTCTCTCCCTTTCCTGACCTCTCTCTCTCACTCATCCATCCTCTCTCTCTCTCTCGACTGACCGCTCTTTTTCTCTCTCTCATCTGTCCTCTCTCTCACCTGACCTTTCTCTCTCTCTCTCTCTCTCGCCTGACCGTTCTCTCCCTCTCTCTCTTTCACCTGACTTTTCTCTCTCTCCCCTCTGTCTCTAGCCCAAGCTCTCTCTCTCTCTCTCTCTCTTGCCCCACCTCTCTCTCTCGCCCGACCTCCATCTTGCTCTTCCTCTCTCAATCTCACCCGACCTCTCTCTCTCTAGCCTGACCCCTCTCTCTCTATCTCTAGCATGACCTCCCTCTCTCTCTCTCTCCCGACCTCTCTCTCTCGCCCGACCCCTCTCTCTTGCCCGACTTTTCTCTCTTTCTCTCACCCTTCTTCTCTCTCTCTCTCTCCCCCTCTGCCTCTATCTCTCACCCAACTTCTCTGTCTCTCTCTCCCTCTCTCTCCCTCGCCCAACCTCTCTCTCTCTCTCTCTCGTCCGACCCCTCTCTCTTTCACCCGAATTCCCTCTTGCTCTCCCTCTCTCTATCTTGCCCGACCTCTCTCTCTCTCTCTCTCTCGTCCGTCCTCCCTCTCACCTGACCTCTTTCTCTTTCTCTCTCTCTCTTGCCTGACCCCTCTCTCTCTCTCTTTTCTCTCTCTCTCTCCTGACCTCTCTCTCTCTCTCTCTCCCGACCTCCCTCTCGCTCTCCGTCTCTCTATTTCAACCGACCTCTCTCTCTCTAGCCTGATCTCTTTCTCTCTCTCGCCTGACCCCTCTCTCTCTCTCTCCCCCTCTCTCTATCTCTCACCCAATTTCTCTCTCTTTCTCCCTCTCTCTCTAGCCCAAACTCTCTCTCTCTCACCCGACATCGCTCTCTCTCACCTGACCTCTCTCTCTCTCGCCCGAGCTCTCTCTCGCCTGACCTCTCTCTCTTTCTCTCAATTTCTCTCTCCCAACCTCTATCTCTCTCTCTCGCCTGACCTCTATCTCGCTTTCTCCCCCGACCTCTCTCTCTCTCTCGTCCGTCCTCTCTCCCTCTCTCTCTCGCCCGACTTCTCTCTCTCTCTCTCACTCGCCCGACCTCTCTCTCTCTCTCTCTCTCTCACTCGCCTGACCTCTCTCTCTCACCTGACCTCTCTATCTATTCTCTCTCTCTCTCACTTGACCCCTCTCTCTCTCTCTGTCATCTTTTCTCTCTCTCGCCAGACCTCTCTCTCCCTCTGTCCCCCGACCTCTCTCTCTCTCTCTCTCGCCCGACCTCTCTTTCTCGCTCTCTTCCTCTCTCCATCCCCCTCTCTCTCACCTGATCTCTCTGTCTCTCTCTCTCTCGCTTGACCTCTAGCTCTCTCTCTCTCTCTCACTCACCCTCCCTCTCACACTTTTTCCCTCTGCTTTGGCGATGATGTGAGCTGTACCCTGATCTTGGTCTCTTACCTGTGCAGGTGGTGGTGGGAAATGGAAAGGGAAGAGCAAGAAATGGCGTCAGATGCTGCAGTTTCCCCACATCAGCCTGTGCGAGGAGCTGAGACAGGCAACTGGTGAGTCTTGCCCACTGCCAGGGAACTGGGGCAGTATTTTAACAGTGAGACAAACTGATAGGCCAAGCCTGAAGTTAACCCCCTGGTGCTGCGATCTGTGCTGGAGTGTGTACTAAATGCTGCAGCGTTAAACTGTTGAGGTGCAGGAATCGGACACAGATGCATCATGTTTTTTGGTGGAAATGCTGGAGGTGTGTCGGGGGAACATTCACACAACGAATGGTAATGACCTGGAACTCGCTGCCTCTGGGTGGGAAGTGGAGGCAATTAATGATTTCACAAGTAAATTGGATGAACACTTGAGGGAAAGGATCTTTCCGGGATAAGGGGATAGAGAGGGGGAATGGGACTGACCGGATTGCTCTGCCGAGAACAAGACTCAAATGGTCTCCTTTTGTACCCTAAGTGACTTGGACATCTTATAGTCATCTGGATCTGTCTGCAGTATTAAGCCTTCAGTATCTGGCATAGTTTTTCCTGGTTTTCTTTATCCTATCCCCCTTGATATCCAAGGGGATCAAGATTCGTCAGCCCCACCCTTCTTCTTTCAAGGAACAGACTTGCTCTGAACCCTCACTATCTCTTCATTGCTTGCCACTGATTCAGCTGCAAGTAGCTGTCTCCTAGTCCACTTCAGCCCAAACATGTCTCAGCTTCGGAAAGTTAGCTATTCCTAATTGGGAACTTGTATCCCTGGCCTATTTTGGTCCTGTCCTTGACTACCCTAAGGCTAATGGAGTTATGATCACTTTCACCAAAGTGTTCCCCAACTGATACCCCTTCCACCTGGGCCTGCCTCCCCCCGCCCGGGACTTGCCTCCCCCCGCCCGGGGCTTGCCTCCCCCCGCCCGGGGCTTGCCTCCCCCCGCCCGGGGACTGCCTCCACCCGCCTGGGGCCTGCCTCCTCCGCCCGGGGCCTGCCTCCTCCCCTCCAGCCCGGGGCCTGCCTCCCCCGCGCAGAACCTGCCTCCCCCCACCCGGGGCCTGCCTCCCCCTACCCGGGGCCTGCCTCCCCCCACCCGGGGCCTGCCTCCTCCCGCCCGGGGCCTGCCTCCTCCCGCCCGGGGCCTGCCTCCTCCCGCCCGGGGCCTGCCTCCTCCCGCCCGGGGCCTGCCTCCTCCCGCCCGGGGCCTGCCTCCTCCCGCCCGGGGCCTGCCTCCTCCCGCCCAGGGCCTGCTTCTCCCTGCCCGGGGCCTGCCTCCTCCAGCCCAGGACCTGCCACCCCTGCCCGCGGCCTGCCTCCGCCCACCCGGGGCCTGCTTCTCCCTGCCCGGGGCTGGCCGGCCTCCTCCCACCCGCAGCCTGGGGCCTGCCTGCCTCCCCCCCCCCCCCCCCTCCACCTGGGGCCTGCCTCCGCTAACCCTAACTCCAGAACTTCTTGTTGGTTTTGTGACAAACGGGCTAAAAACATTTTCCAGAATTCATTTCAAGAATTCAGCTCTGTCTGCTCCCTCATGTTAATTCTATCCTGGTTAATATTGGGCTTGTTGAGATTTGCCAATGTATTTGTTCTTTTATTTCTCTCTGACTGTTTGGGGGTCTATAACACTCCTAGTAGTGTGACTGCAACTTCTCTACTCTTCACCTCAATTGATCTGGCCTTGTTTGATGATCTTTCCACCACAAAATCCCTCTTCACAGCTATAACTGTTCCTTATTAATATTGCAACCCCTCCTTCAGTTTTTAACCCTCTCTCTATCTTGTCTGAAATCCCTATAACCAGCAATGCTGAGCTGCCATTCCTGTCCCTCTCTCAGCCATCGTTCCGTAATAGTGATACAATCACCCACCCACGTTCTGTCTTATTCTCTCCACTTCTTGCATTGAAGTTTATCCCATTTAGCTCTGCCAAACTCACTTGATGTTTATTTTCTAATCTTTGTTTCCTGTGCCTTCCAATCACATTTACTCATTTTCTGACCTCCATTTCCAACTTTTCTGAATCTGTTCTCAGGTCCTCAGCTGCCCCCCCACCAGTTCCCAGCCCCGCCCGGTTCCCAGCAGCCCCCTCCCCCAACGGTTCCCAGCACACACACCCCCCCCGATGATCCCAGCCAGTCACCCCCCCCCCAACTCCCGAAGCAAGTTTCAATCATGCAACAATCCAACAAACCCTCTTTGAGCATATTGGCTCAGGCCCTGTTGAAGTGCAACCATTCTGACCTGTACAGGCCCCACTTCCCCCAGAACAGTCCCAGTGCCCCAGGAGTCTAAAACCTTCCCTCCTGCAGCATCTCTCCAGCCAGGCATTCAACAGCTCCAACCTCCTATTTCTCTGCTCACTAGCACTTAGCATTGGGAGTAACCTGGAGATGACTAATTTTGAGGTCCTGCTTTTCAATCTGTCTCATAGCTCTGCCTTCAGGACCTCATCCCCCTTTCTGTCTGTGTCACTGATGCTGATCTGGACCATGACTTCTGGCTGTTCACCCTCCAACCTCAAAGTGCTCTGCAGCTGTTCAGTGCCATCTTTGACCCTGGCACCAGGGAGGCAGCACACCATCCTGGATTCACATCTGCAGCCACAGAAGCACATGTCTGTTCCCCTGGCTGTGCTTCCTGGAGGAGCCATCACTCTCTCCGGTATTCAGAGCTGATTACTGTTTGGAGAGTGAAGTACATTCTGCCTGTCTGGTCCTCCTTGCCCACCTGGCTGTTACCCATTCCTCCTTGCTGCACTTCATTAATCTGCAAGATGACCACCTCCAGAAACATGCTTTCCACAAGGCTCTCAGCCTTCCGGGTGCCTCGTAGTGACCCCAACTACACTCAAGCAGCTTTAACTGGTGACATCTCTTGGACATATGGTTATACAAACCACAAAAATTGTTCACAAGGTCTAATACAGGTAGGAATTATACGGTAAATGGCAGAACCCTTAAATGCATCGATGGGCAGAGGGATCTGGGTGTACAGGGCCACAGTTCACTGAAAGTGGCAATGCAGGTGGATAAGGTAGTCAGGAAGGCATATGGCATGCTTGCCTTCATTGGCAGGGGTATTGAGTATAAAAGCTGGCAAGTCATGCTGCAGCTGTATAGAACCTTGGTTAGGCCACACTTGGAATATTGCATGCAATTCTGGTCACCACATTACCAGAAGGATATGAAGGCATTGGAGAGGGTGCAGAAGAGGTTTTACCAGGATGCTGCCTGGTCTGGAGGTTATTAGCTATGAGGAGAGGTTGGAAAAACTCGGATTGTTCTCACTAGAGCGACGGAGATTGAGGGGCGACTTGATAGAAGTTTACAAAATTATGAGTGGCATGGACGGAGTAGATAGTCAGAAGTTTTTCCGAGGCTGGAAGAGTCAATTACTAGGGGATATAGATTTAAGGTGAGAGGTGAAAACTTTAGAGGAGATGTGCGCATCAAGTTTTTTATGCAGAGGGTAGTGAGTGTCTGGAATTCGCTGCCAGAGGAGGTGGTGGAAGCAGGTATGATAGTGGTGTTTAAGATTGACAAATACATGAATAGGATGGGCATAGAGGGATAGGGACCCCGGAAGTGCAAAATGTTTTAGTTTGACAGTCAATATGATCGGCGCAGGCTTGGAGGGCCAAAGAGCCTGTTCCAGGGCTGTTCTTGTACTTTTCTTTGTCCTTTGAATCACTGAAAGCTAGTATGCAGGTACAGCAGGTAATAAGGAAGGCAAATGGCATTTTAGCATTTATTGCTAAAGGAGTAGAGTATAAAAATAGGGAAGTGTTATTGCAAGTGTACAAGGCGTTGGTGAGACCACACCTGGAGTACTGTGCACAGTTTTTGTCCCCTTACTTGATGAAGGATGTAGTTGCAGTGGAGACGGTTCGGAGGAGGTTCACTAGATTGATTCCAGAGATGTGGGGCTTGTCCTATGAGGAGAGATTGAGCAGCTTAGGCCTCTACTCGCTAGAGTTTAGAAGGATGAGAGGAGATCTAATTGAGGTATATAAGATGCTAAAGGGGATAGACAAGGTAGACGTGGAGTGGATGTTTCCCCTTCTGGGGCATTCTAGAATGAGAGGCTATAGTTTTAAGCTAAGGGGTGGTAGATTTAAATCAGAGATGAGGAATTACTTTTCTCAAAGGGCCGTGAGTCTGTGGAATTCACTACCTCAGAGTGCAGTGGATGCTGGGACGCTGAATAAATTTAAGGAGGAGATAGACAGATTTTTAATTAGTAATGGGTTGAAAGGTTATGGGGAGAGGGCGGGAAATTGGAGTTGAGGCCGAAATGAGATCAGCCATGATCAGTAATGAATGGCGGGGCAGGCTCAAGGGGCTGAATTACCTACTCCTGCTCCTAGTTCTTATGTTCTTATGTTTTTCCCATTCAGAATGTGCATTATTCTATCCTTTTGAAGATCAATGAGGATGACCTCAGATTTGTTCACTCTGAAGTCCATTTGCTGCACTTTTGTGCATTTGCTAAACCTACGATTATTTCTTTCTAATTTGACGCTTCCACCAACAGTTTTATGCTGCTGCCATCAGCAACAGTTTGTGGACATACTCCTTTCTATTCCATCGCCCAGTTCATTGACAAATATGGTCAATGGTTAAATCCCCAACTCACCCCCTTCTGGGAGATTCTGCCCATGAGAGGAGCTAACACTGATCCCCTTAGCTCTGTCTGCTGCCACTCTGTCTGTATTCTAAGCAGCTCAGTCATTTGTCTTTGATTCTATTAGCTTCAAGACCAGCTAACAGTCTCTCAGGAGGGGCTTTATCACATGCCTTCTGGAAGTCCATATAAGGAGTGACAGTAGACACTTTCCTGTCCACTATTAATCAACTCTTCAAGAATTGAATTGTGAGGGAGCTCCCCTGGTCTGTGTCATTTACTATTTAGTTCTTGACAATTTTACCCGTTGCTTATGATGAAATATGCAGCTTCCGGACAGGATATGAGTCTCTGTAAGCCACAGCTTCCTGCACCAGGAGGCATGTAACTACAGCATTGAGAATAAACTGTGCTGCTTGCGGGCAGTGGGGGATGGGCTGGCAGTGTGGGTCAGGCAGGTGGGCTGGCAGTGAGTGTCGGACAGTGGGCGGGCAGTGGGGATTGGGCTGATGGGCTGGCAGTGCGGGTCAGGCAGTGCAGGTCGGGCAGTGGGAGTCGGGCAGTGGACTGGCAGTGTGGGTCGGGCAGTGGAGGGCTGACAGTGCAGGTTGGGCAGTGGGCGGGCAATGCGGGTCGGGCAGTGGGGGGGCAGTGCAGGTCAAGCAGTAGGTGGGCAGTGAGCGGGCAGTGGGGGTTGGGCAGTGAGCGGGCAGTGGGGGTCAGGCAGTGAGCGGGCAGTGGGGGGGGCAGTGCAGGTCAGGCAGTGGGGGGGCAGTTGGTGGGCAGTGAGCGGGCAGTGGGGGTCAGACAGTGGGCGGGCAGTGCAGGCCGGGCAGTATGGGTCGGGCAGTGGGTGGACAGTGGGCGGGCAGTGAGCGGACAGTGGGACGTGTAGTGGCGGGCAGTATGGGTCGGGCAGTGCAGGGCAGGCAGTGGGCAGGCAGAGAGCGGACAGTGGGTCATGTATTGAGCGGGCAGTGCGGGTCAGGCAGTGGGCGGGCAGTGAGAGGGCAGTGGGGGTCAGACAGTGTGGTCGGGCAGTGAGGGTCAGGAAGTGCAGGTGGTCTGGGCAGGTAGTGCAGGTCAGGCATTGGGGGTCTGGCAGTGCGGGTTGGGCAGTGGGTGGGCAGTGGGGGTCGGGCGGTGGGTGGGCAGTGGGGGACAGGCAGTGGGTGGGCAGTGGGGGTCGGGCAGTGGGTGGGCAGTGCAGGTCAGGCAGTGGGGGTCGGACAGTGGTCAGGCAGTGGGGGTCGGGTCTTGCCTCTGGCAGTGGGTGGGCAGTGCCCGTTGGGCAATGGGTGGGCAGTGGGTGGGCAGTGTGGGTCGGGCAGTGGGTGGGCAGTGGGTCGGGTAGTGGGTGGGCAGTGGGGAGTCGGGAAGCAGGTGGGCAGTGGGTCGGGCAGTGGGTGGGCAGTTGGAGTTGGGCGGTGCGGGTTGGGCAGTGTGGGTCAGGCAGTGGGTGGGCAGTGGGGGTCGGGTGGTGGGCAGTGCGGGTCAGGCAGTGGGTGGGCAGTGGGGGTCAGGCAGTGGGCGAGCAGTGGGGGTTGGGCAGCGGACGGGGAGTGGGGGTCGGGCAGCAGGCAGGCAGTGGGGTCGGGCCATGGGGGTTGGGCAGTGGTCGGGCCATGGGGGTTGGGTAGTGGGTGGGCAGTGCGAGTTGGACAGTGGGTCGTGTAGTGGGCGGGCAGTGCGGGTCGGGCAGTGGGTGGACAGTGGCCAGGCAGTGCGGGTTGGGCAGTGGGTCAGCAGGGGTCAGGCAGTGGGCCAGCAGTGGGCAGGCAATGCGGGTCGGGCAGTGGGCGGGCAATGTGTGTCTGGCAGTGGGCAGGCAGTGCGGGTCGGGCAGTGGGAGCCGGGCCGACGGGCGGGCAGTGGGTGGACTGTGGGTGTCGGGGCAGCTGGCAGGAGTTATCATTTGGAACTGTCACATAGTGATGAAATTTCTGGATGGTTAGGGTGCAGCCTGTTTCTCAGGACAGCAGATTGAGGTTCCATCGTGGCAACTGGGGAATGTCAATTAAATGAGATCAATCTGGAATGAAGGCAGCGGATTGTCATAGAAACCCACCTGGTTCACTATGTCCTTTAGGGAAGGAAATCTGTCATCCTTACCTGGTCTGGCCTACATGTGACTCCAGACCCACAGCAATGTGGTTGATGCTTAACTGCCCCCTGAAATGGCCTAGCAAGCTCCTCAGTTGTATCAAACCGTGAGAAAGTCTGAAAGAATTAAACTGGATGGACCAACCAGCATCAACCTAGACACCGGAAACGCCAACAGTAATCTCAGTCCTCTCGACCCTGCAAATTCCTCCTTACTAACATCTGGGAGCTAGTGCCAAAATTGGGAAAGCTGCCTCACAGACTAGTCAAGCAACAGCCTGACATAGTCATCCTCACGGAATCATATCTTACTTCAATGTCCATCACCAAGACTGGCTTGGTAACACCACTACTGGCCGAGCTGGCTAAGTCCTAAAGGACATAGCTGCTAGACTGGGTCTGTGGCAGGCGGTGAGGGAGCCAACAAGATGGAAAAAAATACTTGACCTCATCCTCATCAATCTACCCGTTGCAGATGCATCTGTCCATGACAGTATCGGTAGGAGTGACCACCGCACAGTCATTGTGGAGACGAAGTCCCACCTTCACATTGAGGATACCCTCCATCATGTTGTGTGGCACTACCACCGTGCTAAATGGGATAGATTTCAAACAGATCTAGCAAGTCATGACTGGGCAACCGTGAGGTGCTTTTGGCTATTAGCAGCAGCAGAATTGTACTCGAACACAATCTGTAACCTCATGGCCCAGCATATCCCTCACTCTACTATTACCATCAAGCCAGGGGATCAACTCTGGTTCAATGAAGAGTGCAGGATAGCATACTAGGAGCAGCACCAGGCATACCTAAAAATGCGGTGTCAACCTGCTGAAACTATAACACAGGACTACTTGCGTGGCAAACAGCATAAGCAGCAAGTGATAGACAAGGCTAAGCGATTCCACAACCAATAGATCAGATCTAAGCTCTGCAGTCCTGCCACATTCAATCGTGAATGGTGATAAATAATTAAGCAACTCACTGGAGGAGGAGGCTCCACAAATATTCCCATCTTCAATGATGGGGGAGCCCAGCACATCAGTGCTAAAGATAATGCTGAAGCATTTGCAGCGAGTGCCAAGTGGATGATCCATCTCGGTATCCTCAGGAGGCCCCAGCAATACAGATGCCAGCCGCCAGCCAGTTCGATTCAGTACACATGAAGACACTGGCTACCTCTAAGGTTATGGACCCTGACAATATTCCAGAAATAGTACTGAAGACTTGTGCTCCAGAACTTGCCGCTCCCCTAGCCAACATTGCATCTACAACATTTTAGAGGGCATTTAAGAGTAAACCACATTGCTGTGGGTCTGGAGTCACATGTAGACCAGACCAGATAAGGATGACAGATTTCCTTCCCTCAAGGATATTAGTGAGCCAGATGGGTTTTTATGATAATTGACATGGTTTCAAGGTCACCATTACTGGAGTGTTGCTTTGGGCTGCATTAGAGTGCTTAATTTGGAATTTTGGTGAGTGAGGGAGTTAACTGAAGAGGGAGGGAGGTGATTCTTTCACTTTCTACCTTTCCTCAGAAAGAAGAATGGCAGCCTTGGTAAGTAGGACCTGGTAATTTTTCTTCTGTCCTTAATATTCTCTAAACTAGAGGAAGTAAAAGTAAAGGGAATAGTTTAAGGGTAAGTCATGGCATGCCAAGTGGAAAACTCCTCCTGTGCGATGTGGGAAGTCAGGGACACTTCCAGTGTCCAGGGAAACCACGCGTGCAGGAAGTGACTCCAGCCGCAGCTACTAGAATTTTGTGTTTTGGAGCTGGAGCAGCAGCTAGAGTTACTGTGGGGCATCCACAAGGATGAACTCTCCGTTGATAGCACATACAGTGAGGTGGTCACACCACATGTAAAGAGTGCACAGGTATAAAGGGAATGGGTGACCTCCAGACAGAGTAATAGCACTAGGCAGGTAGTGCAGGAGTCCCCTGTCTCCATCTCCCTCTCTAACAGGTTTTCCATTTTGGACACTGCTGGGCGGGATGGTTCCTCAGGGGAATGGAGCAAGAGCCAAGTCTGTGGGATCACGAGTGGCTCAGCTGCATGGGGCAGAGGGGTGCAGGAAGAGTTGGAGAGCAATAGTTACAGAATCCCCTATTGTAAAGGGAAGAAATAGACATTTCTGCGGCCACAGACATGGCACCAGGATGGTATATAGCCTCCCTGCAGCCAGGGTCAAGGATGTCACTGAGCAGCTGCAGGGCATTCTGAAGTGGGAGGATGGACAGCCAGAGGTTGTGATCCATATCAGTACCAACAACATAGATAAAAAGAGGATTAGGTCCTGAAAGCAGAATATAGGGAGCTAGGGAATAAATTAAAAAGCAGGACCTCAAAGGTAGTAATCTCAGGATTACTCCCAGTGCCATGTGCTAGTGAGATCAGGAATTGGTGAATAGACCAGATGAATGCATAGCTGGAGAGATGGTGTAGGAGGGAGGGATTTAGATTCCTGAGGCATTGGGGCTGCTTCTGTGGAAGATGGGACCTGTACAAGCTGGACAGGTTGCACCCCAGCAGGACCAGGGCCAATATCCCTGCAGGAGTATTCGCTAGTACTGAGGGGGAGGGTTTAAACTAGGGTGGCAGGGGGATGGGAACCTGAGCAGGGAGACAGAAGAGTGGGAATCAAAGATAGCAATGAAAGGCAGAAAAGTAGAAAACAAAAGTGGAAGGCAGAGGAAACAAGGGCCAGCAGCAAATAGGCCATAGTACAAAAAAGATGTGTAAAAATGTTAAAAAGCCAAGTCTAAAGGCACTGAATGCATGGAGCATTTGCAATAAAATAGATGAATTAACAGCGCAAATAGATGTAAACGGATATGATACAATTGCGATTACGGAGACATGGCTACAGGCTGGGAACTGAATATCCAAGGGTACTCGATATTTAGGAAAAACAGGCAAAATGGAAAAGGGGGTGGGGTGGTTTTGTTAGTTAAGGATGAAATCAGTGCAATAGTGAGAGATGATATTGGCTCAGAAAATCTAGATATAGAATCAGTCTGGGTGGAGCTAAGAAGCAACAAGAGGTGGCAAATATTGCTTGGCTTTGTCTATAGGCCTCCAAACAGTAGTGATAATGTAGGGGACGGCATTAAACAGGAAATTAGAGACGTTTGTAACAAGGGTGCCACAGTAATCACGAGTGACTTTAATCTACATATAGACCGGGCAAACCAAATTAGCAATAAAACTGTGGTGGATGAAATCGTCAAGTGTGTATGGAATGTTTTTTAGACCAGTATGTCGAGGAACTAACTAGGGAACAGACTGTCCTGGGTTCGGTATTGTGCAATGGGAAGAGGTTAATTAATAGTCTTGTTGTGCAGGATCCTTGAGAGAACAGTGACCATTACATGATAGAATTCTTCATTGGGATGGAAAGTGAAGTAGTCCAATCCAAAACTAGGGTCCTAAATCTAAACAAAGGAAACTATGATAGATTGGGGAACTTCATTAAAAGATATGACGGTGGATAAACAACAGTTAATATTTAAAGAAAGAGTGTATGCATTGCAACAGTTATACATTCCTTTCTGCTGCAAAAACACAATAGGGAAAGTAGCCCAACCATGGCTAACAAAAGAAATTAAGGATAGTATTAGATCCAAAGAGGAACCATAAAGTTGTTAGAAAAAGTAGCAAGCCTGAGGATTTGGAGCAGCTTTGAATTCAGCAAAGGAGGACCAAGAGATTGATTAAGAGGATAAAATAGAGTATGAGAGTAAACTTGCAAAGAACTTAAAAGTGGACCGTAAAAGCTCCTATAAGAATGTAAAAAGAAAAAGATTAGTGAAGACAAATGTAGGTCCCTTACAGTCCAAATGGGAGAATTTATAATAGAGAACAAGTAAATGGCAGAGCAAGTAAACAACTACTTTAGTTCTATCTTCACGGAGGAAGACACAAATAACTTCCTAGAAATAATAGGAAACCTAGGGTCTAGTCTACATCCCACGGTACTAAAGGAGGTGGCCATGGAAATTATGGATGTGTTGGTTATCATCTTCTAAAATTCTGTAGATTCTGGAACAGTCCTGGCAGATTGGAGGGTGCCAAATGTAACCCTAACATTTCAAAAAAGGAGGGAAGGAGAAAACAGGGAACAAACCAATTAGCCTCACATCAGCAGTAGGGAAAATGTTAGAGTCTATTATAAAGGATGTGATAACAGGGCACTTGGAAAATATCAGTGAGATTAGACAAAGTCAACTTGGATTTATGAAAGAGAAATCATGTTTGACAAACATAAGAACATAAGAAGTAGAAACAGGAGTAGATTATTTGGACCCTTGAGCCTGATTCTCAATTCAATAAATTTTCTTGTGTTTCGATTTCCACATTCCCATCTAACCCCGATAACTTTGAGTCCCATACCTAACAAGAATCTATCTACCTCTGTCTTAAAAATATTCAATGACTCCGTCTCCACCACCACCTGAGGCAGAGAATTCCAAAGACACACAACCCTCCTGAGAGAAAAAAATAGTCCTCATCTCTAGTCCTATAAGTGTGACCCCTAATTTTAAATTTTAAAAGTGTGCCCCCTAGTTCCAGACTCACCCACAAGAGGAAACATCCTTTCTACATCCACCTTGTCAAAACAAGGATCTTGTGTACTTCAATCAAATTACCCCTCACTCTTCTAAGCTCCAGTGAAAACGAGCCCAGTATATCCAACCTTTCCTCTTAAGACAACCCACTCATTCCAGGTATCAATCTAGTAAACTACCTTTGAACCACCTCCAATGCATTTACATCCTTCCTTAAATAAGGAGACCAAAACTGCACACAGTATTCGAGGTGCGGTCTCACTAATGTCTGTATAACTGAAGCATAACAGCCTTACTTTTATGTTCAATCCCTCTCATAATAAAAGATAACATTACATTAGCCTTCTTTATTACTTGCTGTACCTGCATACTAACTTTTTGTGAATCGTACTAGAACACCTCGATCCCTCTGCATCTCAGAATAATGCAACCGTTCTCCATTTAAGTAACACTCTGCTTTTTAATTCTTCCTGCCAAAGTGAATACTTTCACATTTTCCCACATTAAACTCCATTTGTCAGATCTATGTCCATTCACGCAACCTATCTATATCCATCTGCAACCTCCTCATGTCCTCTTCGCAACATACTTTCCTACCTATCATTGTGTCATCTGAAAATGTAGCTACCATGTGTTTACTCCCCTCCTCTAAGTCATTGATGTAAATCGTAAAAAGTTGAGGCTCCAGTCCAGACCCCTGTGGGATGCCACTCGTCACATTCTGCCAATCAGAAAAAGACCCATTTATGCATACTCTCTGATTTCTGCCAGCCAGCCAATCATCTTTCCATGCTAATATATTTTCCATAATAATCTTTGATGCGGCACCTTATCGGATGCCTTCTGGAAATCCAAGTACAGTATGTCTACAGGCTCCTCTTTATCCACAGTGCATGTTACTCCTTTAAAAAACTCCAATAAATTGGTTAAACGTGATTTTCCTTTCACAAAACTGTGCTGACTCTTACCAAGTGCCTTGAGCGCTTCTAAGTGCCCAGGTATAACCTCCTTCATGAAAGATTTTAACAACTTCTCCATGACAGACGTCAAGCTAACTGGCCTATAGTTTCCTGTTTTCTGCCTCCCTCCCTCCTTGAATAGAGGGGTTATATTTGCTACTTTCCAGTCTAATGGAACCTTTCTGAAATCTAGCGAATTTTGGAAAATTAACACCAGTGCATCAATTACCTCATTAGCCACCTCTTTTAAAACGGTAGGTTGTAATCCATCGGGACCTGGACATTTGCCAGCCCACAGCTCCATCAATTTGCTCAGTACCATTTCCCTCGTGATTTCAATTTCACCAAGTTCCTCTCTCCCTTTAACCTCCTGATTTACAGCTATTACTGGAATGCTTTTTGTATCCTCTTAAGTGAACATTGAAGCAAAATATTTGTTTGTTTCTTGCGCCATTTCCTTATTATCTGCTTAATAATCCTTCACTATCACTCTCTAGAGGACCAACACTCACTTTACTTACTATTTTCCTGTAGAAACTCTTGCTATCTATTTTTACATTTCTAGCTAGCTTCCTCTCATACTCTAATTTCTTTCTCCAGATTAACCTTTTAGTTGTTCTCCGCCATTCTTTATATTCTGACTAATCATCTGTCTTGCCACTCATCTTTGGGGAGTTATATGCTTTTACCTTAAGTTTGATATTTTCCTTAACCATGGTGGTGGGTCCTCCCCTTAGAATTTTTCTTTATAGTAGGAATGTACTTATTCTGAATACTCTGAAATATCCCCTTAAATGTCTTCCACTGCTTCTATATTGATCTATCCTCTAGCTTAGTTTCCCAGTTCACTTCAGCTAGCTCAGCTTTCATGCCCACATAGTTGCCCCTATTCAAGTTTAAGATGCCAAACTTAGACCCACTCTTCTCCCTTTCAAACTGGATGTAAAATTCAATGATATTGTGATCACTGCTACCTTGGGGTGCCTTTACTCTGAGGTCATTAATTGATCAAGCCACAGTACACAATATCAAGTCTAACATAACCTGCTCTCTGGTTGGTTACAGAACGTGCTGCTCAATAAACTATATCGAAAGCATTCTAAGAACTCCTCATCCAGGCTACTAATGCCAATCTGATTTTTCCAGTTTACGCGTAGATTAAAACCACCCATGATTATTGCCATCCCTTTATCACAAGCACACAGTATTTTCTCTTGAATACTTTGTCTATGCTGTGGTGACTGTTAGGGGAACTGTAGACTACTCCAGCTAATGACTTATTTCCTCTACTATTCTTCATTGCCACCTAAACCGATTCTACATCCTGATCTCCTGAACCAAGGTCATCTCTAACTATTGTACCAATGCCCTCTTTGATTAACAGTGCTACCCCTCCACCTTTACCTAAACTCCTATTCTTATTGAATATCATGTACCCTTCAATATTAAGGACCCAATCATTGCCGTCCTGCAGCCACTTCTCCGTAATTGCTTTCAGATCGTATTTATTTACTTCAATGTAGGCCATCAATTCATTTACTGTGTGATGAATGCTGCGTGCATTCAGGTAGAGAGCCTTCGGTTTTGTCTTTTTATTACCTTTGGAACATCTAGTCTTGATTGTTGATGTATTTTTAAGTTTTTCTCTCTCTGTCCCTTCCTGCCATTCTCTAACCCTCATTTCTCGTATTACTATTTTGCTGTCCTGTCTTGACTCTCCACTTTGAATTGCTACCTCTACCCAAGCTTGATCCCTCACTTCTCTTGTTCAATTTAAAGCCCTGTCTACTTCCCTAGGTATGCAATTTGCGAGGACACTCATCCCAGCACGGTTCAGACATAAACTGTCCCAGCGTTACAGCCCCCACTTTCTCCTGTACTGATGCCAGTGTCCCACAAACTGGAACCCACTTTTCCAACACCAGTCTCTGAGCCACGCATTCAACTCTCTAATCTGATTTGCTCTATGCCAATTTGAATGTGGCTCAGGTCCAGCTTCTTAATTTGGTACCTAGCTCCTAATACTGACTTGCAAACCTACTGTAGTTTTTTGAGGACATAACCAGCAGACAGATAAGGGAGAACCAGTGGATGTGGTGTATTTGGATTTTGAGTAAGCTTTTGATAATTTCCCATATAAGATGTTAGTGTGTAAAATTAAAGTACTTAGGATTGGGGTAATATATTGGCATGGATTAAGAATTGGTTAGCAGACAGGAAATGGAGAGTAGGAACAAATGGGTCTTTTTTGCAGTGGCAGGCAGTGACTAGTGGGGTACTGCTGGGAGCAGTGATTGGGCCTGATCTATTCATGATATATATCAATGATTTGGATGAGGGAACCAAATGTAATATTTCCAAGTTTGCTGAAACTTGGTGGGAATGTGAGCGATGAGGAGGATGTTAAGAGGCTTCAAGGCAATTGAGATAGATTGAGAGAGTGAGCAAATACATGGCAGATGCCCCCTTTCTATCGGGGACCTGGGTTGGAGGGTGTTGCATGCAGCAGTCCCTTATAATCATAGGATGCATAGGTTCATGGACTCCCAGGACACATGCCCTTTTTGCGGTCTTGTGGAGTCCGTGGACCATGCTTATGTAGGGTGTGGTAGGTTGCACTCCCTTTTTAGTTATTTGAAAAACCTTTTATTAATGTTTTGTTTGCACTTCAGCCCCACGCTCTTGATCTATGGACACCCGGTGCGGAAGGGGGTCGGGAAGGAGGAGGAGCTCCTCGTGAACCTGCTCCTGGGCCTGGCCAAGTTGGCCATTAACAGGTCCAGGCAGCAGGTGATCGACGGCGGAATCCCGCCCAATTGTTTATCCCTCTTCTGTGGCTACGTTCGCGGCCAGATGTCCCTGGAGAGGGAGCACGCAGTGTCTGCTGGCACTCTCAAGGCCTTCCATGCTCTGTGGGCACCGCGGGGACTGGGGTGTTTTGTTGACCCCTTTAACCACATTTTGATTTAAAGTTTGTAAGTTTCCTTTAAACTTTGTTCTTGGTTTTACAGCTGACCTGAATTAGGGGCTGTGCCTGATTTATCCTAATTTTGTTAATTTAGTTTGATTGTTTTAACTCAGAAAGAGTTACATGGCAGATGCAGAATAACATGGACAAATGTGAAGTTATCCACTTTGGTGTGAAAGCCAGAATGGCAGAGTATTATTTAGATGGTGATAGATTGGGAAATGTTGATGTTCAATGGGACCTGGGTGTTCTTGAACATCAATCACTGAAAGCAAGCAGCTAAGAAGGCAAATGATATGTTGGCCTTCATTGTGAGAGGACTTGAGTACAGGAGCAAGGATGTCTTGCTGCAGCTGTACAGGACCTTGGTGAGACCACACCTGGAGTATTGTGTGCATGTTACGACACAGCTGAAGGTAAATGCTGAGCTGTTCAAATCTGAGAGGGAAACTTGAAACAACTGTCACAACTCATTTTCAATTTGTATAAATTTTGAGATGTGTGCCTTGAATTCAGTAGTAATAAGATCACCAAGTCTTATAGTTTTTTTTTATAAAACCACACTAAACATTTATTAATAAGAGAAATGATTTTAAATACATACGTAGATCTACACATTACTACTATGATAATTTCTAAATCCTCTAATCAATCTAACTCCCAGTTACACTTTCATTAAGGCAACAGTAAGACACATAGATTTTTAAAAACCCAGGCAGAATCAAATGATACAAAAACAGAAAATGCTGGAAAAACTCAGCAGATCTGGCAGCATCTGGAGACAGAAACAGAGTTAACTTTTCCAGTCCGTATGACTTTTCTTCAGAGCTTTGAAGAAGGTTTGTACGGACTCAAAACATTAATTCTGTTTCTCTCTTCAGGGATGCTGCCAGACCTGCTGAGTTTTTCCGTCATTTTCTGTTTTTGTTTCAGATTTCCAGCATCCGCAGTATTTTGATTTTATAGAAAGAGACATGGTATCATGAACAAGTTGAATTCCAAGGGAGTTTTCATAACTTCAGTCCTTTGAGGACTGCAATTTGAGGCATAGATACTGAAGGCTTTTCACACACTTGTAAGATCTTAAAAATGCCTTCCCTTACACACAGCCCTTAATCCATTATAAATGTCTTCCTCTTTGAATGTAAATACACATTGTTTCACTATGTCTTTGGACTTTATCTCCCTGATAATAAAAAGCTCTCTTAGCTCTAAGTTTTACCAGTAATCTTGGGGAAAAATAAACACATATTTCTAAACTTCCCCACGTTTATCTAATTAACATTTCAACCTAACCTCTCTTCTTAGATCAAAGCACCCAGACTAGCTGCCTCTAGTTCAATTAAATCTCACACACACAGATACAGACACATCCCACTATTACTCTGTTTTACAATAAATTCCAGTAACATTATGAGAGTTATTATATCTTCCTGACAGTGCAATTTTGATCTCCTTACCTAAGAAAGGATGTACTTGCCATAGAGGGAGTTCACCAGACTGATTCCCGGGATGACAGGATTGTTGTTTGAGGAGAGATTAGGCTGACTAGGCCTGTATTCACTGAAGTTTAGAAACGTATAAAATTCTGACAGGGCTGGACAGACTGGATGCTTCCTCTGGCTGGTGTGGGGGGTGGGGTGGGGGGGTGCTTTTAGAACATGGGGTCATAATCTCAGGATATGGGGTAGGCCTTTTAGGAGAAACGTCTTCACTCAGGTGGTGTTCAGAATGATGGAATTCTCAACCCCAGAAGGCTGTGGAGGCAAGTCACTGAATATATTTCAGAAGGAAATAGATAGATTTCTAGACTCCAAAGGCGTCAAGGGGTATGGGGAGAGAGCAGGAGTATGGTGTTGAAATAGAGGGTCAGCCATGATCATATTGAATGGCGGAGCAGGCTCAATGGGTTGAATTACCTATTCCAAGTTTCAATGAGACTAGCTTTAAATTCCAGATTTATTAATTGAATTTAAATTCCACCAGTTGCTGTGGTGGGATTTGAACCCATGTCCCCAGAGCATACCTGAGCATCCAGATTACTAGTCCAGTGACTTTACCACTACATTACTGCCACTCTTCAACCAATTTGATTCACTCTACCCGTTATCAAGAAACGGCTGAAGGCACTGGATACTATGGGCCCTGACAATATTCCGGCAATAGTACTGCAGACTTGTACTCCAGAACTTGCCACGCCCCTAGCCAAGCTGTTCCAGTACAGCTACAACACTGGCATCTACCCGGCTATATGAAAATTTGTCCAGGTATATCCTGTACACAAAAAGCAGGACAAATCCAACCCGGCCAATTACCGCCCCATCAGTCTACTCTCCGTCATCAGTAAAGTAATGGAAGGGGTCATCAACAGTGCTATCAAGCGGCACTTACTCAGCAATAACCTACTCACTGACACCCAGTTTGGGTTCCGTCAGGGTCACTCAGCCCCTACCTCATTTCGACCTTGGTTCAAACATGGACAAAAGAGCTGAGGTGAGGTGAGAGTGACTGCCCTTTACATCAAGCAGCATTTGACCGAGTGTGGCATCAAGGAACCTGATCAAAATTGGGGTCAATGGGAATAGGGGGAAAACGCTTCACTGGTTGAAGTCGTACCTAGCACAAAGGAAGATGGTAGTGGCTGTTCGAGGTCAATCATCTGCAGTAGTATCTTAGGCCCAACCATCTTCAACTGCTTCATCAATGGCCTTCCTTCCATCATAAGGCTGGAAGTGGGGATGTTAACTGCTGATTGCACAATGTTCAACACCATTCGCGACTCTTCAGAGATTGAAGCAGTCCATGTTCAAATGCAGCAAGACCTGGACAATATCCTGGCTTAGGCTGACAAATGACAAGTAACATTTGTGCCATACAAGTGCCAGACAATGACCATCTCTAACAAGAGAGAATCTAACCATCACCCCTTGATATTCAATTGCATTACCATAGAACCATTGAAAAATTACAGCACAGAAGGAGGCCATTTGGTCCATCTTGTCCATGCCAGCCGGAGGACACCCAGGTGCCCTTTCTAATCCGACCTTCCTGCAACCGGTCCATAGCCCTGCAGCTTACAGCACATTAGGTGGAGATCCAGGTACTTTTTAAAAGAGTTTAACGTTTCTGCCTCTACCACCAACTTGGGCAGCAAATTACAGACACTCACTACCATCTGTGTAAAAAAGTTCTTCCTAATGTGCCTCCTACACCTTCTGCCACTTATCTTGAATTTATGTCCCCTGAATCGCTTGAATCCCCCACTATCAACATCCTGGGTGTTACCATTGACCAGAAACTGAACTGGACTAGCCATATAAAAACTGTGGCTACAAGAGCAAGGCAGACACCAGGAATCGTGCAATGAGTAACTCACCTTCTGACTCCCCAAAGCCTGTCCACCACCTACAAGGCACAAGTCAGGAGTGTGATGGAATATTCTCCACTTGTCTGGCTGAATGCAGCTCCCACAACACTCAAGAAGCTGGACACCATCCAGGTCAAAGCTTGATTGGCTCCCATCCACAAACATTTGTTCCCTCCACCACCGACGCACAGTGGCAGCAGTGTGTACCATCTACAAGATGCACTGCACGAATTCACCAAGGCTCCTTTGATAGCACCTTCCAAAACCACAACCTCTACCATCTAGGACAAAGGTAGCAGATAGATTACTGCCCCATTAGTCTACTCTCCATCATCAGTAAAGTAATGGAAGGGGTCATCAACAGTGCTACCAAGCTGCACTTAAACAGCAATAACCTGCTCACAGATGCCACCACCTGAAAGTTCCCCTCCAAGTCACACCATCCTAAGTTGGAAATATATCGCCGTTCCTTCACTGTCGCTGGGTCAAAATCCTGGAACTCACTCCCTAACAACACAGTGGTTGCACCCACACCACAGGGACTGCAACGGTTCAAGAAGGCAGTTCACCACCATCTTCTCAAGGGCATTTAGGGATGGGCAATAAATGCTGGCCCAGCCAGTGAAGCCCACATTCTAATGAATAAAAAAAGTGACAGGCTCAGTGGAGTGCAGTATTCCAGGGTGGCTGGTTTGCCACAGATGTGTGTTCCTCATGTACCGTTTGTGTCATTCAGTGAATGGGGTGTTTTTTTACTGGTGTATTCACCCTGGTATGCATGCCCATACTGGACCTTGTACTGGAGTGATTAATTAATCTGTTGTTAACTGATTAACGAACCATTGGTTTGTGAGGTTCAGTTGCTTCAATTAGAATAATCATGAATTCTTCATTTTCCTTGTAGATAAGGACTATAGGATCCTGTGTGATGAACAGCCTATCGGGAGGCTCCTGTTTCGCCAGTTCTGTGAGACTCGACCAGAATTGTCACGCTGTGTGAAATTTTTGGATTCGGTGGTAAGTTCTGTATGTGTGTTGGCGCACTGGAGCCTGTGTCTGTTTGTTTATGTGTCTCTGTACACTGGAGCCTGTGTCTGTTTGTTTATGTATCTCTGTACACTGGAGCCTGTGTCTGTTTATGTGTCTCTGTACACTGGAGCCTGTGTCTGTTTGTTTATGTGTCTCTGTACACTGGAGCCTGTGTCTGTGCACTGGAGTTAGTGACTATTTGTTCTGTGCATGTGTCTGAGCACCCGATGCTCTATATAAAAAGGCTAAATGCTATTAATGAAGCATTCTCATGTTGCATTGAAGAGCAGGTTACAACCAGTTTAACCAGCTCGACAGTCTCCACCTGAAACTCTGAGCCACACATACATATGACATGACTGACCATCTCACCTGCCCACTTCTTCATCCCCCTATCTGCACCACTATGGCCCCATCTCTTTTTCCTCTCCCCATCTCTCTTTACCTACACCCCCACCGCCCTCCCCCTGCCCGTCCCTCCCCTCCCCTCGTCCAGCCCTGCCTCTCTCTCCCCTCCTCCTCTCACTCACTCACAGAACAAGATGAAACCAGCTGCATTAGGCTTGCCCATCAGGAAACTTAGCATTTTAAAAAAAAAAGTCTACTTTCATTGACTCACCTGAGAATGGAAACCAAAGTACATATTTCTTAAGATTTAGTTTTGTTTGCTTTTTCTTGAGTACATATGCCATGACCGAGCCATCTCACCTGTCTACTCATTCAACCCCTATCTGAACCCCTGCCACTGTGGCCCCATCTCTTTCCCCTCTCCCAGTCTCTCTTCCCCTTCCCCCCTTCCCTTTTTCCCCTCGCCCTTTCACCTTTCCCCTTTCCCCTCACCTCGTCACCTATTCCCCTTGCCCCGTCGCCCTTTCCACTCACCCCGTCGCCCTTTCCCATTTCCCCTCGCCCGTCGCCCTTTCCCCTCGCCCGTCGCCCTTTCCGCTTGCCCGTCGCCCTTTCCCCTCGCCCGTCGCCCTTTCCGCTTGCCCGTCGCCCTTTCCCCTCGCCCGTCGCCCTTTCCCCTCGCCCGTCTCCCTTTCCCCTCGCCCGTCTCCCTTTCCGCTCGCCCGTCTCCCTTTCCGCTCGCCCGTCTCCCTTTCCCCTCGCCCGTCTCCCTTTCCCCTCGCCCGTCGCCCTTTCCCCTCGCCCGTCTCCCTTTCCCCTCGCCCGTCTCCCTTTCCGCTCGCCCGTATCCCTTTCCGCTCGCCCGTCTCCCTTTCCGCTCGCCCGTCTCCCTTTCCGCTCGCCCGTCTCCCTTTCCGCTCGCCCGTCTCTCTTTCACATTTCCCCTCACCCCGTCAGCCTTTCCACTTTCCCCTCACCCGTCACGCTTTGCCCTTGCCTGTTACCCTTTGCCCTCGCCCATCACCCTTTCCCTTCGCCCGTCGCCCTTTCCCCTCGCCCGTCCCCCTTTCCCCTCTCCCGTCGCCCTCTCCCCTCGCCCGTCGCCCTTTCCCCTCTCCCTTCGCCCATCTCCCTTTCCCCTCGCCCATCTCTCTTTCCCCTTTCCCCTAGCCTCGTCGCCCATCACCCTTTCCCCTCGCCCATGTCCCTTTCCTCTCACCCATCGCCCTTTCCCCTTGCCCATCTCTCTTTCACATTTCCCCTCGCCCCGCCATCCCTTCCACTTTCCCCTCACCCGTCACGCTTTGCCCTTGCCTGTTACCCTTTGCCCTCCCCCATCGCCATTTCCCCTCGCCCATCGCCCTTTGCCCTCGCCCATCACCCTTTCACCTCGCCCGTCACCCTTTCCCCTCGCCCGTCACCCTTTCCCCTCGCCCGTCATCCTTTCCCCTCTCCCGTCGCCCTTTCCCCTCTCACGTCGCCCTTTCCCCTCGCCTGTCCCCCTTTCCCCTCTCCCGTCACCCTTTCCCCTCTCCCATCGCCCTTTCCCCTCGCCCGTCTCCCTTTCCGCTCGCTCGTCTCCCTTTCCGCTCGCCCGTCTCCCTTTCCACTCGCCCATCGCCCTTTCCCCTCCCCCGTCGCCCTTTCCCCTCCCCCATCGCCCTTTCCCCTCCCCCGTCGCCCTTTCCCCTCGCCGGCCTCCCTTTCCCCTCGCCGGCCTCCCTTTCCCCTCGCCGGCCTCCCTTTCCCCTCGCCGGCCTCCCTTTCCCCTCGCCGGCCTCCCTTTCCCCTCGCCGGTCTCCCTTTCCCCTCGCCGGTCTCCCTTTCCCCTCGCCGGTCTCCCTTTTCCCTCGCCGGTCTCCCTTTTCCCTCGCCGGTCTCCCTTTTCCCTCGCCGGTCTCCCTTTTCCCTCGCCGGTCTCCCTTTTCCCTCGCCCATCGCCCTTTCCCCTCGCCCGTCGCCCTTTCCCCTCGCCCGTCTCCCGTTCCCTTCGCCCATCATCGTCGCCCTTTCCCCTCGCCAGTTGCCCTTTTCCCTCGCCCTTCGCCCTTTCCCCTTGGCTGTCGCCCTTTCGCCTCTCCCGTCGGCCTTTCCCCTCTCCCGTCGCCCTTTCCTCTCGCCCGTCTCTCATTCCACTTTCCCCTCGCCCGTCACCCTTTCCCCTCGCCCGTCACCCTTTCCCCTCGCCCGTCGCCCTTTCCCCTCGCCCGTCACCCTTTCCCCTCGCCCATCGCCCTTTCCCCTCGCCCGTCACCCTTTCCCCTCGCCCGTCGCCCTTTCCCGTCGCCCTTTCCCCTCGCCCGTCGCCCTTTCCCCTCGCCCGTCGCCCTTTCCCCTCGCCCGTCGCCCTTTCCCCTCGCCCATCACATTTTGCCCTCTCCCGTCGCCCTTTGCCCTCGCCCGTCGCCCTTTCCCCTCGCCCATCACATTTTGCCCTCTCCCGTCGCCCTTTGCCCTCGCCCGTCGCCCTTTCCCCTCGCCCATCACATTTTGCCCTCTCCCGTCGCCCTTTGCCCTCGCCCGTCACCCTTTCCCCTCGCCCATCACATTTTGCCCTCGCCCGTCACCCTTTCCCGTCGCCCATCGCCCTTTCCCCTCGCCCGTCACCCTTTCCCCTCGCCCGTCACCCTTTCCCCTCGCAACGTCGCCTTTCCCCTAACCGGTCAGCCTTTCCCCTCGCCCCGTCGCACTTTTCCCTCGCCAATCGCCCATTCCCCTCGCCCATTGCCATTTCCCCTTGCACATTTACTTTTCCCCTCGACCCGTCGCCCTTTCCCCTCGCCCATCACATTTTGCCCTCTCCCGTCGCCCTTTGCCCTCACCTGTAGCCCTTTCCCCTCGCCCGTCACCCTTTACCCTCGTCCGTCGCCCTTTCCCCTCACCTGTCGCTCTTTCTCCTCAAATGTCGCCCTTTCGCCTCAGCCGTCGCCCTTTGCCCTCGCCCGTCACCCTTTCCCCTCGCCCGTCACCCTTTCCCCTCGCCCGTCACCCTTTCCCTTCAAGCCTCGCATCTTTCCCCTCGACCTTCAGCCTTTCTCCTCGCCGCAGCGCCCTTTCCGCTCTCCCATCTCCCTTTTCCCTCTCCCATCTTCTTTTCCCCTCACCCGTCGCCCTTTCCCCTCACCCGTCGCCCTTTCCCCTCGCCCGTCGCCCTTTCCCCTCGCCCGTCGCCCTTTCCCCTCGCCCGTCGCCCTTTCCCCTCGCCCGTCGCCCTTTCCCCTCGCCCGTCGCCCTTTCCCCTCACCCGTCGCCCTTTCCCGTCGCCCGTCACCCTTTCCCCTCGTCCGTCGCCCTTTCCCCTCGTCCGTCCCAATTTCCCCTCGCACTTCGCCCTCTCCCCTCGCCCGTTGCCCTTTTCCCTTTCCCCTCGCCCATCTCCCTTTCCCCTCGGCCGTCTCTCTTTCCACTCGCCCATCTCTCTTTCCCCTCGCCCGTCTCTCTTTCCCCTCGCCCGTCTCTCTTTCCCCTCGCCCGTCTCTCTTTCCCCTCGCCCGTCTCTCTTTCCCCTCGCCCGTCTCTCTTTCCCCTCGCCCGTCTCTCTTTCCCCTCGCCCGTCTCTCTTTCCCCTCGCCCGTCGCCATTTCCCCTCGCCCGTCGCCATTTCCCCTCGCCCGTCGCCATTTCCCCTCGCCCGTCGCCATTTCCCCTCGCACTTCGCCATTTCCCCTCGCCCGTCACCCTTACCCCTCGCCCGTCACCCTTTCCCTTCACCCTTCCCAACTTTCCCCACGACCTTCAGCCTTTCTCGTCGCCCCAGCGCCCTTTCCCCTCTCCCGTCACCTTTTCACCTCGCCCTTCGCCCTTTCCGCACTCCCGTTGCCCTTTCCCCTCGCCCGTCACCCTTTCCCTTCACGCCTCGCATCTTTCCCCTCGCCCGTCTCTCTTTCCCCTCGCCCGTCTCTTTCCCCTCGCCCGTCTCTCTTTCCCCTCGCCGATCACCCTTTCCCCTCGCCCGTCACCCTTTCCCCTCGCCCGTCACCCTTTCCCCTCTCCCGTCGCCCTTTCCCCTCTCACGTCGCCCTTTCCCCTCGCCCGTCCCCCTTTCCCCTCTCCCGTCGCCCTTTCCCCTCTCCCATCGCCCTTTCCCCTCGCCCGTCTCCCTTTCCCCTCGCTCGTCTCCCTTTCCGCTTGCCCGTCTCCCTTTCCGCTCGGCCGTCTCCCTTTCCGCTCGGCCGTCTCCCTTTCCGCTCGGCCGTCTCCCTTTCCGCTCGGCCGTCTCCCTTTCCGCTCGGCCGTCTCCCTTTCCGCTCGGCCGTCTCCCTTTCCCCTCGCCCGTCTCCCTTTCCCCTCGCCCGTCTCCCATTCCCCTCGCCCGTCTCCCTTTCCCCTCCACCGTCTCCCTTTCCCCTCGACCATCTCTCTTTCCCCTTTCCCCTCGTCCCGTCGCCTGACTCACTTTCCCCTCGCCCGTCATGCTTTCCCCTTTCCCCTCGCCCCATCGCCCTTTCCCCTTGCCCATTTCCTTTTCCCTCCCCCGTCACGCTTTCCCCTTTTCCCTCTCCCGTCACCCTTTCCCCTCGCCCGTCACCCTTTCCCCTCGCCCATCGCCCTTTCCCCACCCCCGTCGCCCTTTACCCTCCCCCATCGCCCTTTCCCCTCCCCCGTCGCCCTTTCCCCTCGCCGGCCTCCCTTTCCCCTCGCCGGCCTCCCTTTCCCCTCGCCGGTCTCCCTTTCCCCTCGCCGGTCTCCCTTTCCCCTCGCCGGTCTCCCTTTCCCCTCGCCGGTCTCCCTTTCCCCTCGCCGGTCTCCCTTTTCCCTCGCCGGTCTCCCTTTTCCCTCGCCGGTCTCCCTTTTCCCTCGCCGGTCTCCCTTTTCCCTCGCCGGTCTCCCTTTTCCCTCGCCGGTCTCCCTTTTCCCTCGCCGGTCTCCCTTTTCCCTCGCCGGTCTCCCTTTTCCCTCGCCCATCGCCCTTTCCCCTCGCCCGTCACCCTTTCCCTTCACGCCTCGCATCTTTCCCCTCGCCCGTCTCTCTTTCCCCTCGCCCGTCTCTCTTTCCCCTCGCCCGTCTCTCTTTCCCCTCGCCCGTCTCTCTTTCCCCTCGCCCATCACCCTTTCCCCTCGCCCGTCACCCTTTCCCCTCTCCCGTCACCCTTTCCCCTCTCCCGTCGCCCTTTTCCCTCTCCCGTCGCCCTTTCCCCTCTCCCGTCGCCCTTTCCCCTCTCCCGTCGCCCTTTCCCCTCTCACGTCGCCCTTTCCCCTCGCCCGTCCCCCTTTCCCCTCGCCCGTCCCCCTTTCCCCTCGCCCGTCTCCCTTTCCCCTCGCCCGTCTCCCTTTCCCCTCCACCGTCTCCCTTTCCCCTCGCCCATCTCTCTTTCCCCTTTCCCCTCGTCCCGTCGCCTGACTCACTTTCCCCTCGCCCGTCATGCTTTCCCCTTTCCCCTCGCCCCATCGCCCTTTCCCCTTGCCCATTTCCTTTTCCCTCCCCCGTCACGCTTTCCCCTTGTCCCTCTCCCGTCACCCTTTCCCCTCGCCCGTCACCCTTTCCCCTCGCCCATCGCCCTTTCCCCTCCCCCGTTGCCCTTTACCCTCCTCCATCGCCCTTTCCCCTCCCCCGTCGCCCTTTCCCCTCGCCGGCCTCCCTTTCCCCTCGCCGGCCTCCCTTTCCCCTCGCCGGCCTCCCTTTCCCCTCGCCGGTCTCCCTTTCCCCTCGCCGGTCTCCCTTTCCCCTCGCCGGTCTCCCTTTCCCCTCGCCGGTCTCCCTTTCCCGTCGCCGGTCTCCCTTTCCCCTCGCCGGTCTCCCTTTCCCCTCGCCCGTCTCCCGTTCCCTTCGCCCATCATCGTCGCCCTTTGCCCTCGCCAGTTGCCCTTTTCCCTCGCCCTTCGCCCTTTCCCCTTGGCAGTCGCCCTTTCGCCTCTCCCGTCGGCCTTTCCCCTCTCCCGTCGCACTTTCCTCTCGCCCGTCTCTCATTCCACTTTCCCCTCGCCCGTCACCCTTTCCCCTCGCCCGTCACCCTTTCCCCTCGCCCGTCACCCTTTCCCCTCGCCCGTCACCCTTTCCCCTCGCCCGTCACCCTTTCCCCTCGCCCATCGCCCTTTCCCCTCGCCCATCACCCTTTCCCCTCGCCCATCACCCTTTCCCCTCGCCCGTCACCCTTTCCCCTCGCCCGTCGCCCTTTCCCCTCGCCCATCACATTTTGCCCTCTCCCGTCGCCCTTTGCCCTCACCTGTAGCCCTTTCGCCTCGCCCGTCACCCTTTCCCCTCGCCCGTCACCCTTTCCCCTTGCCCGTCACCCTTTCCCCTCGCAACGTCGCCTTTCCCCTAACCGGTCAGCCTTTCCCCTCGCCCCGTCGCACTTTTCCCTCGCCCATCGCCCGTTCCCCTCGCCCATTGCCATTTCCCCTTGCACATTTACTTTTCCCCTCGACCCGTCGCCCTTTCCCCTCGCCCATCACATTTTGCCCTCTCCCGTCGCCCTTTGCCCTCACCTGTAGCCCTTTCCCCTCGCCCGTCACCCTTTCCCCTCGTCCGTCGCCCTTTCCCCTCGTCCGTCGCCCTTTCCCCTCTCCCGTCGTCCTTTCCCCTCACCTGTCGCCCTTTCCCCTCACCCGTCGCCCTTTGCCCTCGCCCGTCGCCCTTTCCCCTCGCCCGTCACCCTTTCCCCTCGCCCGTCGCCCTTTCCCCTCGCCCGTCACCGTTTCCCCTCGCCCGTCGCCCTTTCCCCTCGCCCGTCGCCCTTTCCCCTCGTCCGTCGCCCTTTCCCCTCGTCCGTCCCCATTTCCCCTCGCCCGTCACCCTATCCCCTCGCCCGTCACCCTATCCCCTCGCCCGTCACCCTATCCCCTCGCCCGTCACCCTATCCCCTCGCCCGTCACCCTTTCCCCTCGCCCGTCACCCTTTCCCCTCGCCCATCACCCTTTCCCCTCGCCCGTCACCCTTTCCCCTCGCCTGTCACCCTTTCCCCTCGCCCGTCACCCTTACCCTTCATGCCTCGCATCTTTCCCCTCGACCTTCAGCCTTTCTCCTCGCCGCAGCGCCCTTTCCGCTCTCCCATCTCCCTTTTCCCTCTCCCATCTCCTTTTCCCCTCGCCCGTCGCCCTTTCCCCTCGCCCGTCGCCCTTTCCCCTCGCCCGTCGCCCTTTCCCCTCGCCCGTCGCCCTTTCCCCTCGCCCGTCGCCCTTTCCCCTCGCCCGTCGCCCTTTCCCCTCGCCCGTCGCCCTTTCCCCTCGCCCGTCGCCCTTTCCCCTCGCCCGTCGCCCTTTCCCCTCGCCCGTCGCCCTTTCCCCTCGCCCGTCGCCCTTTCCCCTCGCCCGTCGCCCTTTCCCCTCGCCCGTCGCCCTTTCCCCTCTCCCGTTGTCCTTTCCCCTCGCCCGTCACCCTTTCCCTTCACGCCTCGCATCTTTCCCCTCGCCTGTCTCTCTTTCCCCTCGCCCGTCTCTCTTTCCCCTCGCCCGTCTCTCTTTCCCCTCGCCCGTCTCTCTTTCCCCTCGCCCGCCTCTCTTTCCCCTCGCCCGCCTCTCTTTCCCCTCGCCCGTCGCCCTTTCCCCTCGCCCGTCGCCCTTTCCCCTCGCCCGTCGCCCTTTCCCCTCGCCCGTCGCCCTTTCCCCTCGCCCGTCGCCCTTTCCCCTCTCCCGTTGTCCTTTCCCCTCGCCCGTCACCCTTTCCCTTCACGCCTCGCATCTTTCCCCTCGCCTGTCTCTCTTTCCCCTCGCCCGTCTCTCTTTCCCCTCGCCCGTCTCTCTTTCCCCTCGCCCGTCTCTCTTTCCCCTCGCCCGCCTCTCTTTCCCCTCGCCCGCCTCTCTTTCCCCTCGCCCGTCTCTCTTTCCCCTCGCCCGTCTCTCTTTCCCCTCGCCCGTCTCTCTTTCCCCTCGCCCGTCTCTCTTTCCCCTCGCCCGTCTCTCTTTCCCCTCGCCCGTCGCCCTTTCCCCTCGCCCGTCGCCCTTTCCCCTCGCCCGTCGCCCTTTCCCTTCGCCCGTCGCCATTTCCCCTCGCGCTTCGCCCTTTCCCCTCACCCGTCGCCATTTCCCCTCGCCCGTCACGCTTTCCCTTCACCCTTCCCAACTTTCCCCATGACCTTCAGCCTTTCTCGTCGCCCCAGCGCCCTTTCCCCTCTCCCGTCACGTTTTCCCCTCGCCCTTCGCCCTTTCCCCTCGCCCGTCGCCCTTTCCCTTCATGCCTCGCATCTTTCCCCTCAACCTTCAGTCTTTCTCCTCGCCGCAGCTCCCTTTCCGCTCTCCCATCTCCCTTTTCCCTCTCCCATCTCCTTTTCCCCTCGCCCGTCGCCCTTTCCCCTTGCCCGTCGCCCTTTCCCCTCGCCCGTCGCCCTTTCCCCTCGCCCGTCGCCCTTTCCCCTCGCCCGTCGCCCTTTCCCCTCGCCCGTCGTCCTTTTCCCTCGCCCGTCGCCCTTTTCCCTCGCCCGTCGCCCTTTTCCCTTTCCCCTCGCCCATCTCCCTTTCCCCTCGGCCATCTCTCTTTCCCCTCGCCCTTGTCCTTTTCCCCTCGCCCGTCGCCCATCGCCCTTTCCCCTCGCCCGTCGCCCTTTTCCCTCGCCCGTTGCCCTTCCCCCTCACCCGTCGCCCTATCCCCTCGCCCCGTCGCCCTTTCCCCTTGCCCATTAACTTTTCCCCTCGCCCATCGCCCTTTCCCCTTATCCGTCGCGCTTTGCCCTCGCCCGTCTCCCTTTCCAATCGCCCGTCTCCCTTTGCCCTCGCCCGTCTCCCTTTCTCCCTCGCCCGTCGCCCTTTTCCCTTTCCCCTCGCCCATCTCCCTTTCCCCTCGGCCAACTCTCTTTCCCCTCACCCATGTCCTATTCCCCTCTCCCGTCGCCCTTTCCCCTTTCCCCTCGCCCTTTTCCCTTTCCCCTTGCCCATCTCTCTTTCCCCTCGCCCGTCTCTCTTTCCCCTCGCCCGTCAACCTTTCCCCTCGTCCGTCGCCCTTTCCCCTCTCCCGTCGTCCTTTCCCCTCACCTGTCGCACTTTCTCCTCAAATGTCGCCCTTTCCCCTCACCCGTCGCTCTTTGCCCTCGCCCGTCGCCCTTTCCCCTCGCCCGTCACACTTTCCCCTCGCCCGTCACCCTTTCCCCTCGCCCGTCGCCCTTTCCCCTCGCCCGTCACCCTTTCCCCTCGCCCGTCGCCCTTTCCCCTCGTCCGTCGCCCTTTCCCCTCGTCCGTCGCCCTTTCCCCTCGTCCGTCGCCATTTCCCCTCGCCCGTCACCCTATCCCCTCGCCCGTCTCCCTATCCCCTCGCCCGTCACCCTTTCCCCTCGCCCGTCACCCTTTCCCCTCACCCGTCACCCTTTCCCCTCGCCCGTCACCCTTTCCCCTCGCCCGTCACCCTTTCCCCTCGCCCGTCACCCTTTCCCCTCGCCTGTCACCCTTACCCTTCATGCCTCGCATCTTTCCCCTCGACCTTCAGCCTTTCTCCTCGCCGCAGCGCCCTTTCCGCTCTCCCATCTCCCTTTTCCCTCTCCCATCTCCTTTTCCCCTCGCCCGTCGCCCTTTCCCCTCGCCCGTCGCCCTTTCCCCTCGCCCGTCGCCCTTTCCCCTCGCTTTTGCCCTTTCCCCTCGCCCGTCGCCCTTTCCCCTCGCCCGTCGCCCTTTCCCCTCGCCCGTCACCCTTTCCCCTCGCCCGTCGCCCTTTCCCCTCGCCCGTCACCGTTTCCCCTCGCCCGTCGCCCTTTCCCCTCGCCCGTCGCCCTTTCCCCTCGTCCGTCGCCCTTTCCCCTCGTCCGTCCCCATTTCCCCTCGCCCGTCACCCTATCCCCTCGCCCGTCACCCTATCCCCTCGCCCGTCACCCTATCCCCTCGTCCGTCACCCTATCCCCTCGCCCGTCACCCTTTCCCCTCGCCCGTCACCCTTTCCCCTCGCCCGTCACCCTTTCCCCTCGCCCATCACCCTTTCCCCTCGCCCGTCACACTTTCCCCTCGCCCGTCACACTTTCCCCTCGCCCGTCACCCTTTCCCCTCGCCCGTCACCCTTTCCCCTCGCCCGTCACCCTTTCCCCTCGCCCGTCGCCCTTTCCCTCGCCCGTCGCCCTTTCCCCTCGCCCGTCGCCCTTTCCCCTCGCCCGTCGCCCTTTCCCCTCGCCCGTTGCCCTTTCCCCTCTCCCGTTGCCCTTTCCCCTCGCCCGTCACCCTTTCCCTTCACGCCTCGCATCTTTCCCCTCGCCTGTCTCTCTTTCCCCTCGCCCGTCTCTCTTTCCCCTCGCCCGTCTCTCTTTCCCCTCGCCCGTCTCTCTTTCCCCTCGCCCGTCTCTCTTTCCCCTCGCCCGTCTCTCTTTCCCCTCGCCCGTCTCTCTTTCCCCTCGCCCGTCTCTCTTTCCCCTCGCCCGCCTCTCTTTCCCCTCGCCCGTCTCTCTTTCCCCTCGCCCGTCTCTCTTTCCCCTCGCCCGTCGCCCTTTCCCTTCATGCCTCGCATCTTTCCCCTCGACCTTCAGTCTTTCTCCTCGCCGCAGCGCCCTTTCCGCTCTCCCATCTCCCTTTTCCCTCTCCCATCTCCTTTTCCCCTCGCCCGTCGCCCTTTCCCCTCGCCCGTCGCCCTTTCCCCTCGCCCGTCGCCCTTTCCCCTCGCCCGTCACCCTTTCCCCTCGCCCTTCGCCCATTTCCCTCGCCCGTCGCCCTTTTCCCTCGCCCGTCGCCCTTTTCCCTTTCCCCTCGCCCATCTCCCTTTCCCCTCGGCCATCTCTCTTTCCCCTCGCCCTTGTCCTTTTCCCCTCGCCCGTCGCCCATCGCCCTTTCCCCTCGCCCGTCGCCCTTTCCCTCGCCCGTTGCCCTTCCCCCTCACCCGTCGCCCTATCCCCTCGCCCCGTCGCCCTTTCCCCTTGCCCATTAACTTTTCCCCTCGCCCATCGCCCTTTCCCCTTATCCGTCGCGCTTTGCCCTCGCCCGTCTCCCTTTCCAATCGCCCGTCTCCCTTTGCCCTCGCCCGTCTCCCTTTCTCCCTCGCCCGTCGCCCTTTTCCCTTTCCCCTCGCCCATCTCCCTTTCCCCTCGGCCAACTCTCTTTCCCCTCACCCATGTCCTTTTCCCCTCGCCCGTCGCCCTTTCCCCTTTCCCCTCGCCCTTTTCCCTTTCCCCTTGCCCATCTCTCTTTCCCCTCGCCCGTCTCTCTTTCCCCTCGCCCGTCAACCTTTCCCCTCGTCCGTCGCCCTTTCCCCTCTCCCGTCGTCCTTTCCCCTCACCTGTCGCACTTTCTCCTCAAATGTCGCCCTTTCCCCTCACCCGTCGCTCTTTGCCCTCGCCCGTCGCACTTTCCCCTCGCCCGTCACACTTTCCCCTCGCCCGTCACCCTTTCCCCTCGCCCGTCGCCCTTTCCCCTCGCCCGTCACCCTTTCCCCTCACCCGTCGCCCTTTCCCCTCGTCCGTCGCCCTTTCCCCTCGTCCGTCGCCCTTTCCCCTCGTCCGTCGCCCTTTCCCCTCGTCCGTCGCCATTTCCCCTCGCCCGTCAGCCTATCCCCTCGCCCGTCTCCCTATCCCCTCGCCCGTCACCCTATCCCCTCGCCCGTCACCCTATCCCCTCGCCCGTCACCCTTTCCCCTCGCCTGTCACCCTTTCCCCTCGCCCGTCACCCTTTCCCCTCGCCCGTCACCCTTTCCCCTCGCCCGTCACCCTTTCCCCTCACCCGTCACCCTTTCCCCTCGCCCGTCACCCTTACCCTTCATGCCTCGCATCTTTCCCCTCGACCTTCAGCCTTTCTCCTCGCCGCAGCGCCCTTTCCGCTCTCCCATCTCCCTTTTCCCTCTCCCATCTCCTTTTCCCCTCACCCGTCGCCCTTTCCCCTCGCCCGTCGCCCTTTCCCCTCGCCCGTCGCCCTTTCCCCTCACCCGTCGCCCTTTCCCCTCGCTTTTGCCCTTTCCCCTCGCCGGCGCCCTTTCCCCTCGCCTGTCGCCCTTTCCCCTCGCCCGTCGCCCTTTCCCCTCGCCCGTCGCCCTTTCCCCTCACCCTTCGCCCTTTGCCCTCGCCCGTCGCCCTTTCCCCTCGCCCGTCACCCTTTCCCCTCGCCCGTCGCCCTTTCCCCTCGACCGTCAGCGTTTCCCCTCGCCCGTCGCCCTTTCCCCTCGCCCGTCGCCCTTTCCCCTCGCCCGTCGCCCTTTCCCCTCGTCCGTCGCCCTTTCCCCTCATCCGTCCCCATATCCCCTCGCCCGTCACCCTATCCCCTCGCCCGTCACCCTATCCCCTCGCCGGTCACCCTATCCCCTCGCCCGTCACCCTTTCCCCTCACCCGTCACCCTTTCCCCTCGCCCGTCACCCTTTCCCCTCGCCCGTCACCCTTTCCCCTCGCCCGTCACCCTTTCCCCTCGCCTGTCACCCTTTCCCCTCGCCCGTCACCCTTACCCTTCATGCCTCGAATCTTTCCCCTCGACCTTCAGCCTTTCTCCTCGCCGCAGCGCCCTTTCCGCTCTCCCATCTCCCTTTTCCCTCTCCCATCTCCTTTTCCCCTCGACCGTCGCCCTTTCCCCTCGCCCGTCGCCCTTTCCCCTCGCCCGTCGCCCTTTCCCCTCGCCCGTCGCCCTTTCCCCTCGCCCGTCGCCCTTTCCCCTCGCCCGTCGCCCTTTCCCCTCGCCCGTCGCCCTTTCCCCTCGCCCGTCGCCCTTTCCCCTCACCCGTTGCCCTTTCCCCTCTCCCGTTGCCCTTTCCCCTCGCCCGTCAGCCTTTCCCTTCACGCCTCGCATCTTTCCCCTCGCCCGTCTCTCTTTCCCCTCGCCCGTCTCTCTTTCCCCTCGCCCGTCTCTCTTTCCCCTCGCCCGTCTCTCTTTCCCCTCGCCCGTCTCTCTTTCCCCTCGCCCGTCTCTCTTTCCCCTCGCCTGTCTCTCTTTCCCCTCGCCCGTCGCCCTTTCCCCTCGCCCGTCGCACTTTCCCCTCGCCCGTCGCCCTTTCCCCTCGCCCGTCGCACTTTCCCTTCGCCCGTCGCCATTTCCCCTCGCCCTTCGCCCTTTCCCCTCGCCCGTCGCCATTTCCCCTCGCCCGTCACGCTTTCCCTTCGCCCTTCCCAACTTTCCCCATGACCTTCAGCCTTTCTCGTCGCCCCAGCGCCCTTTCCCCTCTCCCGTCACCTTTTCCCCTCGCCCTTCGCACTTTCCCCTCGCCCGTCGCCCTTTCCCTTCATGCCTCGCATCTTTCCCCTCGACCTTCAGTCTTTCTCCTCGCCGCAGCGCCCTTTCCGCTCTCCCATCTCCCTTTTCCCTCTCCCATCTCGTTTTCCCCTCGCCCGTCGCCCTTTCCCCTCGCCCGTCGCCCTTTCCCCTCGCCCGTCGCCCTTTCCCCTCGCCCGTCGCCCTTTTCCCTCGCCCGTCGCCCTTTTCCCTTTCCCCTCGCCCATCTCCCTTTCCCCTTGGCCATCTCTCTTTCCCCTCGCCCTTGTCCTTTTCCCCTCGCCCGTCGCCCATCGCCCTTTCCCCTCGCCCGTCGCCCTTTTCCCTCGCCCGTTGCCCTTCCCCCTCACCCGTCGCCCTATCCCCTCGCCCCGTCGCCCTTTCCCCTTGCCCATTAACTTTTCCCCTCGCCCATCGCCCTTTCCCCTTATCCGTCGCGCTTTGCCCTCGCCCGTATCACTTTCCAATCGCCCGTCTCCCTTTGCCCTCGCCCGTCTCCCTTTCTCCCTCGCCCGTCGCCCTTTTCCCTTTCCCCTCGCCCATCTCCCTTTCCCCTCGGCCAACTCTCTTTCCCCTCACCCATGTCCTTTTCCCCTCGCCCGTCGCCCTTTCCCCTTTCCCCTCGCCCTTTTCCCTTTCCCCTTGCCCATCTCTCTTTCCCCTCGCCCGTCTCTCTTTCCCCTCGCCCGTCAACCTTTCCCCTCGTCCGTCGCCCTTTCCCCTCTCCCGTCGTCCTTTCCCCTCACCTGTCGCTCTTTCTCCTCAAATGTCGCCCTTTCCCCTCACCCGTCGCTCTTTGCCCTCGCCCGTCGCCCTTTCCCCTCGCCCGTCACCCTTTCCCCTCGCCCGTCGCCCTTTCCCCTCGCCCGTCACGCTTTCCCCTCGCCCGTCACCCTTTCCCCTCGCCCGTCGCCCTTTCCCCTCGTCCGTCGCCCTTTCCCCTCGTCCGTCCCCATTTCCCCTCGCCCGTCAGCCTATCCCCTCGCCCGTCTCCCTATCCCCTCGCCCGTCACCCTATCCCCTCGCCCGTCACCCTATCCCCTCGCCCGTCACCCTTTCCCCTCGCCCGTCACACTTTCCCCTCGCCCGTCACCCTTTCCCCTCGCCCGTCACCCTTTCCCCTCGCCCGTCACCCTTTCCCCTCGCCCGTCACCCTTTCCCCTCGCCCGTCACCCTTTCCCCTCGCCCGTCACCCTTACCCTTCATGCCTCGCATCTTTCCCCTCGACCTTCAGCCTTTCTCCTCGCCGCAGCGCCCTTTCCGCTCTCCCATCTCCCTTTTCCCTCTCCCATCTCCTTTTCCCCTCGCCCGTCGCCCTTTCCCCTCGCCCGTCGCCCTTTCCCCTCGCCCGTCGCCCTTTCCCCTCGCCCGTCGCCCTTTTCCCTCGCCCGTCGCCCTTTTCCCTTTCCCCTCGCCCATCTCCCTTTCCCCTCGGCCATCTCTCTTTCCCCTCACCCATGTCCTTTTCCCCTCGCCCGTCGCCCTTTCCCCTTTCCCCTCGCCCTTTTCCCTTTCCCCTCGCCTGTCTCTCTTTCCCCTCGCCCGTCTCTCTTTCCCCTCGCCCGTCTCTCTTTCCCCTCGCCCGTCTCTCTTTCCCCTCGCCCGTCTCTCTTTCCCCTCGCCCGTCTCTCTTTCCCCTTGCCCGTCTCTCTTTCCCCTCACCAGTCTCCCTTTCCCTTCGCCCCTTGCACCTTTCCCCTCGACCTTCAGCCTGTTTCCTCACCCCAGCACCCTTTCCCCTTACCTCTCTCCCTTTCCCTTTTCCCCTCATCCCGTCGCCCTTTCCCCTCGCCCGTCATCCATTCCCCTCGCCCCGTCGCCCTTTCCCCTAACCATTTACTTTTCCCCTCGCCCATCGCCCTTTCTACTCGCCCGTCGCCCTTTTCCCTCGCCCGTTGCCCTACCCCCTCGCCAGTCACCCTTTCCCCCATCCGTAGCGTTTTCCCCTCGCCCGTCTCCATTTCCCCTCGCCCGTCTCCCTTTCCCCTCGCCAGTCTCCCTTTCCCCTCGCCCGTCTCCCTTTCCCCTCGCCCGTCTCTCTTTCCCCTTGCCCGTCTCCCTTTCCCCTCGCCCGTCTATCTTTCCCCTCGCCCGTCTCTCTTTCCCCTCGCCCGTCTCTCTTTCCCCTCGCCCGTCTCTCTTTCCCCTCGCCCGTCTCTCTTTCCCCTCGCCCGTCTCTCTTTCCCCTCGCCCGTCTCTCTTTCCCCTCGCCCGTCGCCCTTTCCCCTCGCCCGTCGCCCTTTCCCCTCGCCCGTCGCCATTTCCCCTCGCCCTTCGCCCTTTCCCCTCACCCGTCGCCATTTCCTCTCGCCCGTCACGCTTTCCCTTCGCCCTTCCCAACTTTCCCCACGACCTTCAGCCTTTCTCGTCGCCCCAGCGCCCTTTCCCCTCTCCCGTCACCTTTTCCCCTCGCCCTTCGCCCTTTCCCCTCGCCCGTCGCCCTTTCCCTTCATGCCTCGCATCTTTCCCCTCGACCTTCAGCCTTTCTCCTCGCCGCAGCGCCCTTTCCGCTCTCCCATCTCCCTTTTCCCTCTCCCATCTCCTTTTCCCCTCGCCCGTCGCCCTTTCCCCTGGCCCGTCGCCCTTTCCCCTCGCCCGTTGCACTTTTCCCTCGCCCGTCGCCCTTTTCCCTTTCCCCTCGCCCATCTCCCTTTCCCCTCGCCCATCTCTCTTTCCCCTCGCCCTTGTCCTTTTCCCCTCGCCCGTTGCCCATCGCCCTTTCCCCTCGCCCGTCGCCCTTTTCCCTCGCCCGTTGCCCTTCCCCCTCACCCGTCGCCCTAACCCCTCACCCCGTTGCCCTTTCCCCTTGCCCATTAACTTTTCCCCTCGCCCATCGCCCTTTCCCCTTATCCGTCGCGCTTTGCCCTCGCCCGTCTCCCTTTCCAATCGCCCGTCTCCCTTTGCCCTCGCCCGTCTCCCTTTCTCCCTCGCCCGTCGCCCTTTTCCCTTTCCCCTCGCCCATCTCCCTTTCCCCTCGGCCATCTCTCTTTCCCCTCACCCATGTCCTTTTCCCCTCGCCCGTCGCCCTTTCCCCTTTCCCCTCGCCCTTTTCCCTTTCCCCTTGCCCATCTCTCTTACCTCTCTCCCTTTCCCCTTTCCCCTCATCCCGTCGCCCTTTCCCCTCGCCCGTCATCCATTCCCCTCGCCCCGTCGCCCTTTCCCCTAACCATTTACTTTTCCCCTCGCCCATCGCCCTTTCTACTCGCCCGTCGCCCTTTTCCCTCGCCCGTTGCCCTACCCCCTCGCCAGTCACCCTTTCCCCCATCCGTAGCGTTTTCCCCTCGCCCGTCTCCCTTTCCCCTCGCCAGTCTCCCTTTCCCCTCGCCCGTCTCCCTTTCCCCTCGCCCGTATCTCTTTCCCCTCGCCCGTCTCCCTTTCCCCTCGCCCGTCTATCTTTCCCCTCGCCCGTCTCTCTTTCCCCTCGCCCGTCTCTCTTTCCCCTCGCCCGTCTCTCTTTCCCCTCGCCCGTCTCTCTTTCCCCTCGCCCGTCTCTCTTTCCCCTCGCCCGTCTCTCTTTCCCCTCGCCCGTCGCCCTTTCCCCTCGCCCGTCGCCATTTCCCCTCGCCCTTCGCCCTTTCCCCTCACCCGTCGCCATTTCCTCTCGCCCGTCACGCTTTCCCTTCGCCCTTCCCAACTTTCCCCACGACCTTCAGCCTTTCTCGTCGCCCCAGCGCCCTTTCCCCTCTCCCGTCACCTTTTCCCCTCGCCCTTCGCCCTTTCCCCTCGCCCGTCGCCCTTTCCCTTCATGCCTCGCATCTTTCCCCTCGACCTTCAGCCTTTCTCCTCGCCGCAGCGCCCTTTCCGCTCTCCCATCTCCCTTTTCCCTCTCCCATCTCCTTTTCCCCTCGCCCGTCGCCCTTTCCCCTGGCCCGTCGCCCTTTCCCCTCGCCCGTCGCCCTTTTCCCTCGCCCGTCGCCCTTTTCCCTTTCCCCTCGCCCATCTCCCTTTCCCCTCGCCCATCTCTCTTTCCCCTCGCCCTTGTCCTTTTCCCCTCGCCCGTTGCCCATCGCCCTTTCCCCTCGCCCGTCGCCCTTTTCCCTCGCCCGTTGCCCTTCCCCCTCACCCGTCGCACTAACCCCTCACCCCGTTGCCCTTTCCCCTTGCCCATTAACTTTTCCCCTCGCCCATCGCCCTTTCCCCTTATCCATCGCGCTTTGCCCTCGCCCGTCTCCCTTTCCAATCGCCCGTCTCCCTTTGCCCTCGCCCGTCTCCCTTTCTCCCTCGCCCGTCGCCCTTTTCCCTTTCCCCTCGCCCATCTCCCTTTCCCCTCGGCCATCTCTCTTTCCCCTCACCCATGTCCTTTTCCCCTCGCCCGTCGCCCTTTCCCCTTTCCCCTCGCCCTTTTCCCTTTCCCCTTGCCCATCTCTCTTTCCCCTCGCCCGTCTCTCTTTCCCCTCGCCCGTCTCTCTTTCCCCTCGCCCGTCTCTCTTTCCCCTCGCCCGTCTCTCTTTCCCCTCGCCCGTCTCTCTTTCCCCTCGCCCGTCTCTCTTTCCCCTCGCCCGTCTCTCTTTCCCCTCGCCCGTCTCTCTTTCCCCTTGCCTGTCTCTCTTTCCCCTCACCCGTCTCTCTTTCCCTTTGCCCGTCTCTCTTTCCCCTCACCCGTCTCCCTTTCCCTTCGCCCCTTGCACCTTTCCCCTCGACCTTCAGCCTGTTTCCTCACCCCAGCACCCTTTCCCCTTACCTCTCTCCCTTTCCCCTTTCCCCTCATCCCGTCGCCCTTTCCCCTCGCCCGTCATCCATTCCCCTCGCCCCGTCGCCCTTTCCCCTAACCATTTACTTTTCCCCTCGCCCATCGCCCTTTCTACTCGCCCGTCGCCCTTTTCCCTCGCCCGTTGCCCTACCCCCTCGCCAGTCACCCTTTCCCCCATCCGTAGCGTTTTCCCCTCACCCGTCTCCCTTTCCCCTCGCCCGTCTCCCTTTCCCCTCGCCCGTCTCCCTTTCCCCTCGCCCGTCTATCTTTCCCCTCGCCCGTCTATCTTTCCCCTCGCCCGTCTCTCTTTCCCCTCGCCCATCTCCCTTTCCCCTCGCCCGTCTATCTTTCCCCTCGCCCGTCTCCCTTTCCCCTCGCTCGTCGCCATTTCCCCTCGCTCGTCGCCATTTCCCCTCGCCCGTCTCCCTTTCCCCTCGCCCGTCTCCCTTTCCCCTCGCCCGTCACCCTTTTCCTTCACGCCTCACTTCTTTCCCCTCGACCTTCAGCCTTTCTCCTCGCCGCAGCGCCCTTTCCGCTCTCCCATCTCCTTTTCCCCTCGCCCGTCGCCCTTTCCCCTCGCCAGTCACCCTTTCCCCCATCCGTAGCGTTTTCCCCTCGCCCGTCTCCATTTCCCCTCGCCCGTCTCCCTTTCCCCTCGCCAGTCTCCCTTTCCCCTCGCCCGTCTCCCTTTCCCCTCGCCCGTCTCCCTTTCCCCTCGCCCGTCTCCCTTTCCCCTCGCCCGTCTATCTTTCCCCTCGCCCGTCTATCTTTCCCCTCGCCCGTCTCTCTTTCCCCTCGCCCATCTCCCTTTCCCCTCGCCCGTCTATCTTTCCCCTCGCCCGTCTCCCTTTCCCCTCGCTCGTCGCCATTTCCCCTCGCTCGTCGCCATTTCCCCTCGCCCGTCTCCCTTTCCCCTCGCCCGTCTCCCTTTCCCCTCGCCCGTCACCCTTTTCCTTCACGCCTCACTTCTTTCTCCTCGACCTTCAGCCTTTCTCCTCGCCGCAGCGCCCTTTCCGCTCTCCCATCTCCTTTTCCCCTCGCCCGTCGCCCTTTCCCCTCGCCCCTTGCACCTTTCCCCTCGACCTTCAGCCTGTCTCCTCATCCCGTCGCCCTTTCCCTTCGCCCCTCGACCTTACCCCTCAACCATTAGCCTTTCCCCTCACCGCATCGCCCTTTCCCCTCAACCGTCCCCTTTCCCCTCGCCCGTCGCCATCTCCCCTCACCCGTCGCCCTTTCCCCTCGCCCGTCGCCCTTTCCCCTCGCCCGTCGCCCTTTCCCCTCGCACTTCGCCATCTCCCCTCGCCCGTCGCCCTTTCCCCTTTCCCCTCGCCCTTTTCCCTTTCCACTCGCCCGTCTCCTTTTCCCCTCGCCCGTCTCTCTTTCCCCTCGCCCGTCACCATTTCCCTTCGCCCCTCGCACCTTTCCCCTCGACCTTCAGCCTGTCTCCTCACCCCAGCACCCTTTCCCCTTACCTCTCTCCCTTTCCCCTCGCCCCGTCGCCCTTTCCCCTAACCATTTACTTTTCCCCTCGCCCATCGCCCTTTCCACTCGCCCGTCGCCCTTTTCTCTCGCCCGTTGCCCTTCCCCCTCGCCAGTCACCCTTTTCCCTCATCCGTAGCGCTTTCCCCTCGCCCGTCTCCCTTTCCCCTCGCCCGTCTCCCTTTCCCCTCGAACGTCTCCCTTTCCCCTCGCCCGTCTCCCTTTCCCCTCGCCCGTCTCCCTTTCCCCTCGCCCGTCACCCTTTCCCCTCGCCCGTCTCCCTTTCCCCTCGCCCGTCGCCCTTTTCTCTCGCCTGTTGCCCTTCCCCCTCGCCAGTCACCCTTTTCCCTCATCCGTAGCGCTTTCCCCTCGCCCGTCTCCCTTTCCCCTCGCCCGTCTCCCTTTCCCCTCGCCCGTCACCCTTTCCCCTCGAACGTCTCCCTTTCCCCTCGCCCGTCTCCCTTTCCCCTCGCCCGTCTCCCTTTCCCCCGCCCGTCACCCTTTCCCCTCGCCCGTCTCCCTTTCCCCTCGCCCGTCTCCCTTTCCCCTCTCCCGTCTCCCTTTCCCCTCTACCGTCTCCCTTTCCCCTCGCCCGTCTCCTTTTCCACTCGCCCGTCTCCCTTTCCACTTTCCCCTCATCCCGTCGCCCTTTCCCTTCGCCCCGCGACCTTTCCCCTCAACCATTAGCCTTTCCCCTCACCTCATCGCCCTTTCCCCTCGACCGTCCCCCTTTCCCCTCGCCCGTCGCCATCTCCCCTCGCCCGTCGTCCTTTCCCCTCGCCCGTCGCCCATCTCGCTTTCCCCTCGGCCATGTCCTTTCCCCTCAACCATCTCCCTTTCACATTTCCCCTCGCCCTTCGCCCTTTCCCCACGTCCGTCGCACTTTCCCCACGTCCGTCCCCATTTTCCCTCGCCCGTCTCCCTTTCCCCAAGTCCGTCGCACTTTCCCCATGTCCGTCCCCATTTCCCCTCGCCCGTCTCCCTTTCCCCAAGTCCATCGCACTTTCCCCACGTCCGTCACCATTTCCCCTCGCCCGTCTCCCTTTCCCCTCGCCCGTCGCCCTTTCCCCACGTCCGTCCCCATTTCCCCTCGCCCGTCTCACTTTCCCCTCGCCCGTCGCCCTTTCCCCACGTCCGTCGCACTTTCCCCACGTCCGTCCCCATTTCCCCTCGCCCGTCTCCCTTTCCCCTCGCCCGTCGCCCTTTCCCCACGTCCGTCGCCCTTTCCCCACGTCCGTCGCCCTTTCCCCACGTCCGTCGCACTTTCCCCACGTCCGTCCCCATTTCCACTCGCCCGTCGCCCTTTCCCCACGTCCGTTGCACTTTCCCCACGTCCGTCCCCCTTTCCCCTCGCCCCGTCGCACTTTTCCCTCGCCCATCGCCCGTTCCCCTCGCCCATTGCCATTTCCCCTTGCACATTTACTTTTCCCCTCGACCCGTCGCCCTTTCCCCTCGCCCATCACATTTTGCCCTCTCCCGTCGCCCTTTGCCCTCACCTGTAGCCCTTTCCCCTCGCCCGTCACCCTTTCCCCTCGTCCGTCGCCCTTTCTCCTCTCCCGTCGTCCTTTCCCCTCACCTGTCGCTCTTTCTCCTCAAATGTCGCCCTTTCCCCTCACCCGTCGCCCTTTGCCCTCGCCCGTCGCCCTTTCCCCTCGCCCGTCACCCTTTCCCCTCGCCCGTCACCCTTTCCCCTCGCCCGTCACAATTTCCCCTCGCCCGTCGCCCTTTCCCCTCGCCCGTCACCGTTTCCCCTCGCCCGTCGCCCTTTCCCCTTGCCCGTCGCCCTTTCCCCTCCTCCGTCGCCCTTTCCCCTCGTCCGTCCCCATTTCCCCTCGCCCGTCACCCTATCCCCTCGCCCGTCACCCTATCCCCTCGCCCGTCACCCTATCCCCTCGCCCGTCACCCTATCCCCTCGCCCGTCACCCTATCCCCTCGCCCGTCACCCTATCCCCTCGCCCGTCACCCTTTCCCCTCGCCCGTCACACTTTCCCCTCGCCCGTCACCCTTTCCCCTCGCCTGTCACCCTTTCCCCTCGCCCGTCACCATTTCCCCTCGCCTGTCACCCTTTCCCCTCGCCCGTCACCCTTACCCTTCATGCCTCGCATCTTTCCCCTCGACCTTCAGCCTTTCTCCTCGCCGCAGCGCCCTTTCCGCTCTCCCATCTCCCTTTTCCCTCGCCCATCTCCTTTTCCCCTCGCCCGTCGCCCTTTCCCCTCGCCCGTCGCCCTTTCTCCTCGCCCGTCGCCCTTTCCCCTCGCCCGTCGCCCTTTCCCCTCGCCCGTCGCCCTTTCCCCTCGCCCGTCGCCCTTTCCCCTCGCCCGTCGCCCTTTCCCCTCGCCCGTCGCCCTTTCCCCTCGCCCGTCGCCCTTTCCCCTCGCCCGTTGCCCTTTCCCCTCTCTCGTTGCCCTTTCCCCTCGCCCGTCACCCTTTCCCTTCACGCCTCGCATCTTTCCCCTCGCCCGTCTCTCTTTCCCCTCGCCCGTCTCTCTTTCCCCTCGCCCGTCTCTCTTTCCCCTCGCCCGTCTCTCTTTCCCCTCGCCCGTCTCTCTTTCCCCTCGCCCGTCTCTCTTTCCCCTCGCCCGTCTCTCTTTCCCCTCGCCCGTCTCACTTTCCCCTCGCCCGTCGTCCTTTCCCCTCGCCCGTCGTCCTTTCCCCTCGCCCGTCGTCCTTTCCCTTCGCCCGTCGCCCTTTCCCCTCGCCCTTTGCCCTTTCCCCTCGCCCGTCGCCATTTCCCCTCGCCCGTCACGCTTTCCCTTCGCCCTTCCCAACTTTCCCCATGACCTTCAGCCTTTCTCGTCGCCCCAGCGCCCTTTCCCCTCTCCCGTCACCTTTTCCCCTCGCCCTTCGCCCTTTCCCCTCGCCCGTCGCCCTTTCCCTTCATGCCTCGCATCTTTCCCCTCGACCTTCAGTCTTTGTCCTCGCCGCAGCGCCCTTTCCGCTCTCCCATCTCCCTTTTCCCTCTCCCATCTCCTTTTCCCCTCGCCCGTCGCCCTTTCCCCTCGCCCGTCGCCCTTTCCCCTCGCCCGTCGCCCTTTCCCCTCGCCCGTCGCCCTTTCCCCTCGCCCGTCGCCCTTTCCCCTCGCCCGTCGCCCTTTTCCCTCGCCCGTCGCCCTTTTCCCTTTCCCCTCGCCCATCTCCCTTTCCCCTCGGCCATCTCTCTTTCCCCTCGCCCTTGTCCTTTTCCCCTCGCCCGTCGCCCATCGCCCTTTCCCCTCGCCCGTCGCCCTTTTCCCTCGCCCGTTGCCCTTCCCCCTCACCCGTCGCCCTATCCCCTCGCCCCGTCGCCCTTTCCCCTTGCCCATTAACTTTTCCCCTCGCCCATCGCCCTTTCCCCTTATCCGTCGCGCTTTGCCCTCGCCCATCTCCCTTTCCAATCGCCCGTCTCCCTTTGCCCTCGCCCGTCTCCCTTTCTCCCTCGCCCGTCGCCCTTTTCCCTTTACCCTCGCCCATCTCCCTTTCCCCTCGGCCAACTCTCTTTCCCCTCACCCATGTCCTTTTCCCCTCGCCCGTCGCCCTTTCCCCTCGTCCGTCGCCCTTTCCCCTCGCCCGTCAACCTTTCCCCTCGTCCGTCGCCCTTTCCCCTCTCCCGTCGTCCTTTCCCCTCACCTGTCGCTCTTTCTCCTCAAATGTCGCCCTTTCCCCTCACCCGTCGCTCTTTGCCCTCGCCCGTCGCCCTTTCCCCTCGTCCGTCGCCCTTTCCCCTCGTCTGTCCCCATTTCCCCTCGCCCGTCAGCCTATCCCCTCGCCCGTCTCCCTATCCCCTCGCCCGTCACCCTATCTCCTCGCCCGTCACCCTATCCCCTCGCCCGTCACCCTTTCCCCTCGCCCGTCACCCTTTCCCCTCGCCCGTCACCCTTTCCCCTCGCCCGTCACCATTTCCCCTCGCCCGTCACACTTTCCCCTCGCCCGTCACCCTTTCCCCTCGCCCGTCGCCCTTTCCCCTCGCCCGTCGCCCTTTCCCCTCGCCCGTCGCCCTTTCCCCTCGCCCGTTGCCCTTTCCCCTCGCCCGTTGCCCTTTCCCCTCGCCCGTCGCCCTTTCCCCTTGCCCGTCGCCCTTTCCCCTTGCCCGTCGCCCTTTCCCCTCGCCCGTCGCCCTTTCCCCTCGCCCGTCGCCCTTTCCCCTCGCCCGTCGCCCTCTCCCCTCGCCCGTCACCCTTTCCCCTCGCCCGTCACCCTTTCCCCTCGCCCGTCACACTTTCCCCTCGCCCGTCACCCTTTCCCCTCGCCTGTCACCCTTTCCCCTCGCCCGTCACCCTTACCCTTCATGCCTCGCATCTTTCCCCTCGACCTTCAGCCTTTCTCCTCGCCGCAGCGCCCTTTCCGCTCTCCCATCTCCCTTTTCCCTCTCCCATCTCCTTTTCCCCTCGCCCGTCGCCCTTTCCCCTCGCCCGTCGCCCTTTCCCCTCGCCCGTCGCCCTTTCCCCTCGCCCGTCGCCCTTTCCCCTCGCCCGTCGCCCTTTCCCCTCGCCCGTCGCCCTTTCCCCTCGCCCGTCGCCCTTTCCCCTCGCCCGTCGCCCTTTCCCCTCGCCCGTCGCCCTTTCCCCTCGCCCGTCGCCCTTTCCCCTCGCCCGTCGCCCTTTCCCCTCGCCCGTCGCCCTTTCCCCTCGCCCGTTGCCCTTTCCCCTCTCTCGTTGCCCTTTCCCCTCGCCCGTCACCCTTTCCCTTCACGCCTCGCATCTTTCCCCTCGCCCGTCTCTCTTTCCCCTCGCCCGTCTCTCTTTCCCCTCGCCCGTCTCTCTTTCCCCTCGCCCGTCTCTCTTTCCCCTCGCCCGTCTCTCTTTCCCCTCGCCCGTCTCTCTTTCCCCTCGCCCGTCTCTCTTTCCCCTCGCCCGTCTCTCTTTCCCCTCGCCCGTCGTCCTTTCCCCTCGCCCGTCGTCCTTTCCCCTCGCCCGTCGCCCTTTCCCTTCGCCCGTCGCCATTTCCCCTCGCCCTTCGCCCTTTCCCCTCGCCCGTCGCCATTTCCCCTCGCCCGTCACGCTTTCCCTTCGCCCTTCCCAACTTTCCCCATGACCTTCAGCCTTTCTCGTCGCCCCAGCGCCCTTTCCCCTCTCCCGTCACCTTTTCCCCTCACCCTTCGCCCTTTCCCCTCGCCCGTCGCCCTTTCCCTTCATGCCTCGCATCTTTCCCCTCGACCTTCAGTCTTTCTCCTCGCCGCAGCGCCCTTTCCGCTCTCCCATCTCCCTTTTCCCTCTCCCATCTCCTTTTCCCCTCGCCCGTTGCCCTTTCCAATCGCCCGTCGCCCTTTCCCCTCGCCCGTCGCCCTTTCCCCTCGCCCGTCGCCCTTTTCCCTCGCCCGTCGCCCTTTTCCCTTTCCCCTCGCCCATCTCCCTTTCCCCTCGGCCATCTCTCTTTCCCCTCGCCCTTGTCCTTTTCCCCTCGCCCGTCGCCCATCGCCCTTTCCCCTCGCCCGTCGCCCTTTTCCCTCGCCCGTTGCCCTTCCCCCTCACCCGTCGCCCTATCCCCTCGCCCCGTCGCCCTTTCCCCTTGCCCATTAACTTTTCCCCTCGCCCATCGCCCTTTCCCCTTATCCGTCGCGCTTTGCCCTCGCCCGTCTCCCTTTCCAATCGCCCGTCTCCCTTTGCCCTCGCCCGTCTCCCTTTCTCCCTCGCCCGTCGCCCTTTTCCCTTTCCCCTCGCCCATCTCCCTTTCCCCTCGGCCAACTCTCTTTCCCCTCACCCATGTCCTTTTCCCCTCGCCCGTCGCCCTTTCCCCTTTCCCCTCGCCCTTTTCCCTTTCCCCTTGCCCATCTCTCTTTCCCCTCGCCCGTCTCTCTTTCCCCTCGCCCGTCAACCTTTCCCCTCGTCCGTCGCCCTTTCCCCTCTCCCGTCGTCCTTTCCCCTCACCTGTCGCTCTTTCTCCTCAAATGTCGCCCTTTCCCCTCACCCGTCGCTCTTTGCCCTCGCCCGTCGCCCTTTCCCCTCGCCCGTCACCCTTTCCCCTCGCCCGTCGCCCTTTCCCCTCGCCCGTCGCCCTTTCCCCTCGCCCGTCACCCTTTCCCCTCGCCCGTCGCCCTTTCCCCTCGTCCGACGCCCTTTCCCCTCGTCCGTCGCCCTTTCCCCTCGTCCGTCCCCATTTCCCCTCGCCCGTCAGCCTATCCCCTCGCCCGTCTCCCTATCCCCTCGCCCGTCGCCCTTTCCCCTCGCCCGTCGCCCTTTCCCCTCGCCCGTCGCCCTTTTCCCTCGCCCGTCGCCCTTTTCCCTTTCCCCTCGCCCATCTCCCTTTCCCCTCGGCCATCTCTCTTTCCCCTCGCCCTTGTCCTTTTCCCCTCGCCCGTTGCCCATCGCCCTTTCCCCTCGCCCGTCGCCCTTTTCCCTCGCCCGTTGCCCTTCCCCCTCACCCGTCGCCCTAACCCCTCGCCCCGTCGCCCTTTCCCCTTGCCCATTAACTTTTCCCCTCGCCCATCGCCCTTTCCCCTTATCCGTCGCGCTTTGCCCTCGCCCGTCTCCCTTTCCAATCGCCCGTCTCCCTTTGCCCTCGCCCGTCTCCCTTTCTCCCTCGCCCGTCACCCTTTTCCCTTTCCCCTCGCCCATCTCCCTTTCCCCTCGGCCATCTCTCTTTCCACTCACCCATGTCCTTTTACCCTCGCCCGTCGCCCTTTCCCCTTTCCCCTCGCCCTTTTCCCTTTCCCCTTGCCCATCTCTCTTTCCCCTCGCCCGTCTCTCTTTCCCCTCGCCCGTCTCTCTTTCCCCTCGCCCGTCTCTCTTTCCCCTCGCCCGTCTCTCTTTCCCCTCGCCCGTCTCTCTTTCCCCTCGCCCATCTCTCTTTCCCCTCGCCCGTCTCTCTTTCCCCTCGCCCGTCTCTCTTTCCCCTCGCCTGTCTCTCTTTCCCCTCACCCGTCTCTCTTTCCCCTCGCCCGTCTCTCTTTCCCCTCGCCCGTCTCTCTTTCCCTTTGCCCGTCTCTCTTTCCCCTCACCCGTCTCCCTTTCCCTTCGCCCCTTGCACCTTTCCCCTCGACCTTCAGCCTGTTTCCTCACCCCAGCACCCTTTCCCCTTACTTCTCTCCCTTTCCCCTTTCCCCTCCTCCCGTCGCCCTTTCCCCTCGCCCGTCTCCCTTTCCCCTCGCTCGTCGCCATTTCCCCTCGCTCGTCGCCATTTCCCCTCGCCCGTCTCCCTTTCCCCTCGCCCGTCTCCCTTTCCCCTCGCCCGTCACCCTTTTCCTTCACGCCTCACTTCTTTCCCCTCGACCTTCAGCCTTTCTCCTCGCCGCAGCGCCCTTTCCGCTCTCCCATCTCCTTTTCCCCTCGCCCGTCGCCCTTTCCCCTCGCCCCTTGCACCTTTCCCCTCGACCTTCAGCCTGTCTCCTCGCCCCAGCGCCCTTTCCCCTCACCTACCTCCCTTTCCACTTTCCCCTCATCCCGTCGCCCTTTCCCTTCGCCCCTCGACCTTTCCCCTCAACCATTAGCCTTTCCCCTCACCGCATCGCCCTTTCCCCTCAACCGTACCCTTTCCCCTCGCCCGTCGCCATCTCCCCTCACCCGTCGCCCTTTCCCCTCGCCCGTCGCCCTTTCCCCTCGCCCGTCGCCCTTTCCCCTCGCCCGTCGCCCTTTCCCCTCGCCCGTCGCCCTTTCCCCTCGCCCGTCGCCCTTTCCCCTCGCCCGTCGCCCTTTCCCCTCGCCCGTCGCCCTTTCCCCTCGCCCGTCGCCCTTTCCCCTCGCCCGTCGCCCTTTCCCCTCGCCCGTCGCCCTTTCCCCTCGCCCGTCGCCCTTTCCCCTCGCCCGTCGCCCTTTCCCCTCGCCCGTTGCCCTTTCCCCTCTCTCGTTGCCCTTTCCCCTCGCCCGTCACCCTTTCCCTTCACGCCTCGCATCTTTCCCCTCGCCCGTCTCTCTTTCCCCTCGCCCGTCTCTCTTTCCCCTCGCCCGTCTCTCTTTCCCCTCGCCCGTCTCTCTTTCCCCTCGCCCGTCTCTCTTTCCCCTCGCCCGTCTCTCTTTCCCCTCGCCCGTCTCTCTTTCCCCTCGCCCGTCTCTCTTTCCCCTCGCCCGTCGTCCTTTCCCCTCGCCCGTCGTCCTTTCCCCTCGCCCGTCGCCCTTTCCCTTCGCCCGTCGCCATTTCCCCTCGCCCTTCGCCCTTTCCCCTCGCCCGTCGCCATTTCCCCTCGCCCGTCACGCTTTCCCTTCGCCCTTCCCAACTTTCCCCATGACCTTCAGCCTTTCTCGTCGCCCCAGCGCCCTTTCCCCTCTCCCGTCACCTTTTCCCCTCACCCTTCGCCCTTTCCCCTCGCCCGTCGCCCTTTCCCTTCATGCCTCGCATCTTTCCCCTCGACCTTCAGTCTTTCTCCTCGCCGCAGCGCCCTTTCCGCTCTCCCATCTCCCTTTTCCCTCTCCCATCTCCTTTTCCCCTCGCCCGTTGCCCTTTCCAATCGCCCGTCGCCCTTTCCCCTCGCCCGTCGCCCTTTCCCCTCGCCCGTCGCCCTTTTCCCTCGCCCGTCGCCCTTTTCCCTTTCCCCTCGCCCATCTCCCTTTCCCCTCGCCCATCTCCCTTTCCCCTCGGCCAACTCTCTTTCCCCTCACCCATGTCCTTTTCCCCTCGCCCGTCGCCCTTTCCCCTTTCCCCTCGCCCTTTTCCCTTTCCCCTTGCCCATCTCTCTTTCCCCTCGCCCGTCTCTCTTTCCCCTCGCCCGTCAACCTTTCCCCTCGTCCGTCGCCCTTTCCCCTCTCCCGTCGTCCTTTCCCCTCACCTGTCGCTCTTTCTCCTCAAATGTCGCCCTTTCCCCTCACCCGTCGCTCTTTGCCCTCGCCCGTCGCCCTTTCCCCTCGCCCGTCACCCTTTCCCCTCGCCCGTCGCCCTTTCCCCTCGCCCGTCGCCCTTTCCCCTCGCCCGTCACCCTTTCCCCTCGCCCGTCGCCCTTTCCCCTCGTCCGACGCCCTTTCCCCTCGTCCGTCGCCCTTTCCCCTCGTCCGTCCCCATTTCCCCTCGCCCGTCAGCCTATCCCCTCGCCCGTCTCCCTATCCCCTCGCCCGTCGCCCTTTCCCCTCGCCCGTCGCCCTTTCCCCTCGCCCGTCGCCCTTTTCCCTCGCCCGTCGCCCTTTTCCCTTTCCCCTCGCCCATCTCCCTTTCCCCTCGGCCATCTCTCTTTCCCCTCGCCCTTGTCCTTTTCCCCTCGCCCGTTGCCCATCGCCCTTTCCCCTCACCCGTCGCCCTTTTCCCTCGCCCGTTGCCCTTCCCCCTCACCCGTCGCCCTAACCCCTCGCCCCGTCGCCCTTTCCCCTTGCCCATTAACTTTTCCCCTCGCCCATCGCCCTTTCCCCTTATCCGTCGCGCTTTGCCCTCGCCCGTCTCCCTTTCCAATCGCCCGTCTCCCTTTGCCCTCGCCCGTCTCCCTTTCTCCCTCGCCCGTCACCCTTTTCCCTTTCCCCTCGCCCATCTCCCTTTCCCCTCGGCCATCTCTCTTTCCACTCACCCATGTCCTTTTCCCCTCGCCCGTCGCCCTTTCCCCTTTCCCCTCGCCCTTTTCCCTTTCCCCTTGCCCATCTCTCTTTCCCCTCGCCCGTCTCTCTTTCCCCTCGCCCGTCTCTCTTTCCCCTCGCCCGTCTCTCTTTCCCCTCGCCCGTCTCTCTTTCCCCTCGCCCGTCTCTCTTTCCCCTCGCCCATCTCTCTTTCCCCTCGCCCGTCTCTCTTTCCCCTCGCCCGTCTCTCTTTCCCCTCGCCTGTCTCTCTTTCCCCTCACCCGTCTCTCTTTCCCCTCGCCCGTCTCTCTTTCCCCTCGCCCGTCTCTCTTTCCCTTTGCCCGTCTCTCTTTCCCCTCACCCGTCTCCCTTTCCCTTCGCCCCTTGCACCTTTCCCCTCGACCTTCAGCCTGTTTCCTCACCCCAGCACCCTTTCCCCTTACTTCTCTCCCTTTCCCCTTTCCCCTCCTCCCGTCGCCCTTTCCCCTCGCCCGTCTCCCTTTCCCCTCGCTCGTCGCCATTTCCCCTCGCTCGTCGCCATTTCCCCTCGCTCGTCGCCATTTCCCCTCGCCCGTCTCCCTTTCCCCTCGCCCGTCTCCCTTTCCCCTCGCCCGTCACCCTTTTCCTTCACGCCTCACTTCTTTCCCCTCGACCTTCAGCCTTTCTCCTCGCCGCAGCGCCCTTTCCGCTCTCCCATCTCCTTTTCCCCTCGCCCGTCGCCCTTTCCCCTCGCCCCTTGCACCTTTCCCCTCGACCTTCAGCCTGTCTCCTCGCCCCAGCGCCCTTTCCCCTCACCTACCTCCCTTTCCACTTTCCCCTCATCCCGTCGCCCTTTCCCTTCGCCCCTCGACCTTTCCCCTCAACCATTAGCCTTTCCCCTCACCGCATCGCCCTTTCCCCTCAACCGTACCCTTTCCCCTCTCCCGTCGCCATCTCCCCTCACCCGTCGCCCTTTCCCTCGCCCGTCGCCCTTTCCCCTCGCCCGTCGCCCTTTCCCCTCGCCCGTCGCCCTTTCCCCTCGCCCGTCGCCCTTTCCCTCGCCCGTCGCCCTTTCCCCTCGCCCGTCGCCCTTTCCCCTCGCCCGTCGCCCTTTCCCCTCGCCCGTCGCCCTTTCCCCTCGCCCGTCACCCTTTCCCCTCGTCCGTCCCCATTTCCCCTCGCACTTCGCCATCTCCCCTCGCCCGTCGCCCTTTCCCCTTTCCCCTCGCCCTTTTCCCTTTCCACTCGCCCGTCTCTCTTTCCCCTCGCCCGTCTCTCATTCCCCTCGCCCGTCTCTCTTTCCCCTCGCCCGTCACCATTTCCCTTCGCCCCTCGCACCTTTCCCCTCGACCTTCAGCCTGTCTCCTCACCCCAGCACCCTTTCCCCTTACCTCTCTCCCTTTCCCCTTTCCCCTCGCCCCGTCGCCCTTTCCCCTAACCATTTACTTTTCCCCTCGCCCATCGCCCTTTCCACTCGCCCGTCGCCCTTTTCTCTCGCCCGTTGCCCTTCCCCCTCGCCAGTCACCCTTTTCCCTCATCCGTAGCGCTTTCCCCTCGCCCGTCTCCCTTTCCCCTCGCCCGTCTCCCTTTCCCCTCGAACGTCTCCCTTTCCCCTCGCCCGTCTCCCTTTCCCCTCGCCCGTCTCCCTTTCCCCTCGCCCGTCACCCTTTCCCCTCGCCCGTCTCCCTTTCCCCTCGCCCGTCTCCCTTTCCCCTCTCCCGTCTCCCTTTCCCCTCGCCCGTCTCCTTTTCCCCTCGCCCGTCTCCCTTTCCACTTTCCCCTCATCCCGTCGCCCTTTCCCTTCGCCCCGCGACCTTTCCCCTCAACCATTAGCCTTTCCCCTCACCTCATCGCCCTTTCCCCTCGACCGTCCCCCTTTCCCCTCGCCCGTCGCCATCTCCCCTCGCCCGTCGTCCTTTCCCCTCGCCCGTCGCCCATCTCGCTTTCCCCTCGGCCATGTCCTTTCCCCTCAACCATCTCCCTTTCACATTTCCCCTCGCCCGTCGCCCTTTCCCCACGTCCGTCGCACTTTCCCCACGTCCGTCCCCATTTTCCCTCGCCCGTCTCCCTTTCCCCAAGTCCATCGCACTTTCCCCACGTCCGTCACCATTTCCCCTCGCCCGTCTCCCTTTCCCCTCGCCCGTCGCCCTTTCCCCACGTCCGTCCCCATTTCCCCTCGCCCGTCTCACTTTCCCCTCGCCCGTCGCCCTTTCCCCACGTCCGTCGCACTTTCCCCACGTCCGTCCCCATTTCCCCTCGCCCGTCTCCCTTTCCCCTCGCCCGTCGCCCTTTCCCCACGTCCGTCGCACTTTCCCCACGTCCGTCCCCATTTCCCCTCGCACTTCGCCATCTCCCCTCGCCCGTCGCCCTTTCCCCTCGCCCGTCTCCCTTTCCCCTCGTACGTCTCCCTTTCCCCTCGAACGTCTCCCTTTCCCCTCGCCCGTCTCCCTTTCCCCTCGCCCGTCTCCCTTTCCCCTTGCCCGTCTACCTTTCCCCTCGCCCGTCTATCTTTCCCCTCGCCCGTCTCTCTTTCCCCTCGCTCGTCGCTATTTCCCCTCGCCCGTCGCCCTTTCCCCTCGCCCGTCTCCCTTTCCCCTCGCCCGTCTCCCTTTCCCCTCGCCCGTCTCCCTTTCCCCTCGCCCGTCTATCTTTCCCCTCGCCCGTCTCTCTTTCCCCTCGCCCGTCGCCCTTTCCCCTCGCCCGTCGCCCTACCCCTCGCCCGTCGCTCCTTTCCCCTCGCCCGTCGCTCCTTTCCCCTCGCCCGTCGCCGTTTCCCCTCGCCCGTCACCCTTTCCCCTCGTTCGTCCCCATTTCCCCTCGCACTTCGCCCTCTCCCCTCGCCAGTCGCCCTTTTCCATTTCCCCTCGCCCATCTCCCTTTCCACTCGCCCATCTCTCTTTCCCCTCGCCCGTCTCCCTTTCCCCTCGCCCCTCACCTATCTCCCTTTCCCCTTTACCCTCATCCCGTCGCCGTTTCCCCTCGCCCGTCATTCTTTCCCCTCGCCCATCGCCCTTTTCCCTCGACCGTCGCCCTTCCCCCTCGCCCGTTGCCCTTCCCCCTCGCCCGTCTCCCTTTCCCCTCGCCCCGTCGCCCTTTCCCTTCGCCCCTCGCACCTTTCCCCTCGACCTTCAGCCTGTTTCCTCACCCCAGCACCCTTTCCCCTCACCTATCTCCCTTTCCCCTTTCCCCTCATCCTGTCGCCCTTTCCCCTCGCCCATCATTCTTTCCCCTCGCCCATCGCCCTTTTCCCTCGACCGTCGCCCTTTTCCCTCGCCCGTTGCCCTTCCCCCTCACCCGTCACCCTTTCCCCTCACCCGTCTCCCTTTCCCCTCGCCCCGTCGCCCTTTCCCCTCGCCCGTCTCCCTTTCCCCTCACCCGTCTCCCTTTCCCCTCGCCAGTCTCCCTTTCCCCTCGCCCGTCTCCCTTTCCCCTCGCCCGTCTCTCTTTACCCTCGCCCGTCTCTCTTTACCCTCGCCCGTCTCTCTTTCCCCTCGCCCTTCGACGTTTCCCCTCGCCCGTCGCCCTTTCCCCTCGCCCGTCTCTCTTTCCCCTAGCCCGTCGCCCTTTCCCCTCGTCCGTCGCCCTTTCCCCTCGTCCGTCCCCATTTCGCCTCGCACTTCGCCCACTCCCCTCGCCCGTCGCCCTTTCCCCTTTCCCCTCGCCCTTTTCCCTTTCCCCTCGCCCGTCTATCTTTCCCCTCGCCCGTCTCTCTTTCCCCTCGCCCGTCTCTCTTTCCCCTCGCCCGTCTCTCTTTCCCTCGCCCGTCTCTCTTTCCCCTCTCCCGTCACCCTTTCCCTTCGCCCCTCGCACCTTTCCCCTCGACCTTCAGCCTGTTTCCTCACCCCAGCACCATTTCCCCTTACCTCTCTCCCTTTCCCCTTTCCCCTTTCCCCTCATCCCGTCGCCCTTTCCCCTAACCATTTACTTTTCCCCTCGCCCATCGCCCTTTCCACTCGCCCGTCGGCCTTTTCTCTCGCCCGTTGCCCTTCCCCCTCGCCAGTCACCCTTTTCCCTCATCCGTAGCGCTTTCCCCTCGCCCGTCTCCCTTTCCCCTCTCCCGTCTCCCTTTCCCCTCGAACGTCTCCCTTTCCCCTCGCCCGTCTCCCTTTCCCCTCGCCCGTCTCCCTTTCCACTCACCCGTCTCCCTTTCCCCTCGCCCGTCTATCTTTCCCCTCGCCCGTCTCCCTTTCCCCTCTCCCATCTCCCTTTCCCCTCGCCCGTCTCCCTTTCCCCTCGCCCGTCTCCCTTTCCCCTCGCCCGTCTCCCTTTCCCCTCGCCCGTCTCCCTTTCCCCTCGCCCGTCTCTCTTTCCCCTCGCCCGTCTCTCTTTCCCCTCGCCCGTCTATCTTTCCCCTCGCCCGTCTCCCTTTCCCCTCGCCCGTCGTCCTTTCCCCTCACCTGCCGCCCTTTTCCCTCGCCCGTCCCCCTTTCCCCTCGCCCGTCGGCATTTCCCCTCGCCCGTCGCCATTTCCCCTCCCCGTCGCCCTTTCCCCTCTCCCATCTCCCTTTCCCCTCTGCCGTCTCCCTTTCCCCTCGCCCGTCTCCCGTTCCCCTCATCCGTCGCGCTTTCCCCACTCCCGTCTCCCTTTCCCCTCCCCCGTCTCCCTTTCCCCTCGCCTGTCTCCCTTTCCCCTCGCCCGTCGCCCTTCCCCCTTATCCGTCGCGCTTTCCCCTCGCCCGTCTCCCTTTCCCCTCGCCCGTCTCCCTTTCCCCTCGCCCGTCTTCCTTTCCCCTCGCCCGTCTCTCTTTCCCCTCGCCCGTCTCTCTTTCCCCTCGCCCGTCTCTCTTTCCCCTCGCCCGTCTCCCTTTTCCCTCGCCCGTCTCCCTTTTCCCTCGCCCGTCTCATTTTCCCCTCGCCCGTCACCCTTTCCCCTCGCCCGTAGCGCTTTCCCCTCGCCCGTAGCGCTTTCCCCTCGCCCGTCTCCCTTTCCCCTCGCCCGTCTCCCTTTCCCCTCGAACGTCTCCATTTCCCCTCGCCCGTCTCCCTTTCCCCTCGCCCGTCTCCCTTTCCCCTCTCCCGTCTCCCTTTCCCCTCGCCCGTCTCCCTTTCCCCTCGCCCGTCTCCCTTTCCCCTCGCCCGTCTCCCTTTCCCTTCACGCCTCGCATCTTTCCCCTCGACCTTCAGCCTTTCTCTTCGCCGCAGCGCCCTTTCCGCTCACCCATCTCTCTTTTCCCTCTCCCATCTCCTTTTCCCCTCGCCCGTCGCCCTTTCCCCTCGCCCCTTGCACCTTTCCCCTCGACTTTCAGCCTGTCTCCTCGCCCCAGCGCCCTTTCCCCTCACCTATCTCCCTTTCCACTTTCCCCTCATCCCGTCGCCCTTTCCCTTCGCCCCTCGACCTTTCCCCTCAACCATTAGCCTTTCCCCTCACCTCATCGCCCTTTCGCCTCGACCGTCCGCCTTTCCCCTCGCCCGTCGCCATCTCCCCTCGCCCGTCGTCCTTTCCCCTCGCCCATCGCCCATCTCGCTTTCCCCTCGGCCATGTCCTTTTCCCCTCACCCATGTCCCTTTCCCCTCGCCCGTTGTCCTTTCCCCTCAACCATCTCCCTTTCACATTTCCCCTCGCCCGTCGCCCTTTCCCCACGTCCGTCGCACTTTCCCCACGTCCGTCCCCATTTCCCCTCGCCCGTCTCCCTTTCCCCTCGCCCGTCGCCCTTTCTCCACGTCCGTCCCCATTTCCCCTCGCCCGTCTCCCTTTCCCCTCGCCCGTCTCCCTTTCCCCTCGCCCGTCGCCCTTTCCCCACGTCCGTCGCACTTTCCCCACGTCCGTCCCCATTTCCCCTCGCCCGTCTCCCTTTCCCCTCGCCCGTCGCACTTTCCCCACGTCCGTCGCACTTTCCCCACGTCCGTCCCCATTTCCCCTCGCCCGTCGCCCTTTCCCCATGTCCGTCGCACTTTCCCGACGTTCGTCCCCATTTCCCCTCGCACTTCGCCATCTCCCCTCGCCCGTCGCCCTTTCCCCTCGCCCGTCTCCCTTTCCCCTCGAACGTCTCCCTTTCCCCTCGAACGTCTCCCTTTCCCCTCGCCCGTCTCCCTTTCCCCTCGCCCGTCTCCCTTTCCCCTTGCCCGTCTCCCTTTCGCCTCGCCCGTCTCCCTTTCGCCTCGCCCGTCTATCTTTCCCCTCGCCCGTCTCTCTTTACCCTCGCTCGTCGCCATTTCCCCTCGCCCGTCGCCCTTTCCCCTCGCCCGTCTCCCTTTCCCCTCGCCCATATCCCTTTCCCCTCGCCCGTCTCCCTTTCCCCTCGCCCGTCTCCCTTTCCATTCGCCCGTCTATCTTTCCCCTCGCCCGTCTATCTTTCCCCTCGCCCGTCTCTCTTTCCCCTCGCCCGTCGCCCTTTCCCCTCGCCCGTCGCCCTACCCCTCGTCCGTCGCCCTTTCCCCTCACCCGTCGCTCCTTTCCCCTTGCCCGTCGCCGTTTCCCCTCGCCCGTCGCCCTTTCCCCTCGTTCGTCCCCATTTCCCCTCGCACTTCGCCCTCTCCCCTCGCCAGTCGCCCTTTTCCATTTCCCCTCGCCCATCTCCCTTTCCCCTCGCCCATCTCTCTTTCCCCTCGCCCGTCTCCCTTTCCCCTCGCCCCTCACCTATCTCCCTTTCCCCTTTACCCTCATCCCGTCGCCGTTTCCCCTCGCCCGTCATTCTTTCCCCTCGCCCATCGCCCCTTTCCCTCGACCGTCGCCCTTTTCCCTCGCCCGTTGCCCTTCCCCCTCGCCCGTCTCCCTTTCCCCTCACCCCGTCGCCCTTTCCCTTCGCCCCTCGCACCTTTCCCCTTGACCTTCAGCCTGTTTCCTCACCCCAGCACCCTTTCCCCTCACCTATCTCCCTTTCCCCTTTCCCCTCATCCCGTCGCCCTTTCCCCTCACCCATCATTCTTTCCCCTCGCCCATCGCACTTTTCCCTCGACCGTCGCCCTTTTCCCTCGCCCGTTGCCCTTCCCCCTCACCCGTCACCCTTTCCCCTCACCCGTCTCCCTTTCCCCTCGCCCCGTCGCCCTTTCCCCTCGCCCGTCTCCCTTTCCCCTCACCGGTCTCCCTTTCCCCTCGCCAGTCTCCCTTTCCCCTCGCCCGTCTCCCTTTCCCCTTGCCCGTCTCTCTTTACCCTCGCCCGTCTCTCTTTACCCTCGCCCGTCTCTCTTTCCCCTCGCCCTTTGACCTTTCCCCTCGCCCGTCTCCCTTTCCCCTCTCCCATCTCCCTTTCCCCTCGCCCGTCTCCCTTTCCCCTCGCCCGTCTCCCTTTCCCCTCGCACGTCTCCCTTTCCCCTCGCCCGTCTCCCTTTCCCCTCGCCCGTCTCTCTTTCCCCGCGCCCGTCTACCTTTCCCCTCGCCCGTCTCCCTTTCCCCTCGCCCGTCGTCCTTTCCCCTCACCTGCCGCCCTTTTCCCTCGCCCGTCCCCCTTTCCCCTCGCCCGTCGGCATTTCCCCTCGCCCGTCGCCATTTCCCCTCGCCCGTCTCCCTTTCCCCTCTCCCATCTCCCTTTCCCCTCTGCCGTCTCCCTTTCCCCTCGCCCGTCTCCCGTTCCCCTCATCCGTCACGCTTTCCCCACTCCCGTCTCCCTTTCCCCTCCCCCGTCTCCCTTTCCCCTCGCCTGTCTCCCTTTCCCCTCTCCCCTCTCACTTTCCCCTCGCCCATCTCACTTTCCCCTCGCCCGTCGCCCTTCCCCCTTATCCGTCGCGCTTTCCCCTCGCCCGTCTCCCTTTCCCCTCGCCCGTCTCCCTTTCCCCTCGCCCGTCTTCCTTTCCCCTCGCCCGTCTCTCTTTCCCCTCGCCCGTCTCTCTTTCCCCTCGCCCGTCTCTCTTTCCCCCCGCCCGTCTCTCTTTCGCCTCGCCCGTCTCCCTTTCGCCTCGCCCGTCTATCTTTCCCCTCGCCCGTCTCTCTTTACCCTCGCTCGTCGCCATTTCCCCTCGCCCGTCGCCCTTTCCCCTCGCCCGTCTCCCTTTCCCCTCGCCCATCTCCCTTTCCCCTCGCCCGTCTCCCTTTCCCCTCGCCCGTCTCCCTTTCCCCTCGCCCGTCTATCTTTCCCCTCGCCCGTCTCTCTTTCCCCTCGCCCGTCGCCCTTTCCCCTCGCCCGTCGCCCTACCCCTCGTCCGTCGCCCTTTCCCCTCACCCGTCGCTCCTTTCCCCTCGCCCGTCGCCGTTTCCCCTCGCCCGTCGCCCTTTCCCCTCGTTCGTCCCCATTTCCCCTCGCACTTCGCCCTCTCCCCTCGCCAGTCGCCCTTTTCCATTTCCCCTCGCCCATCTCCCTTTCCCCTCGCCCATCTCTCTTTCCCCTCGCCCGTCTCCCTTTCCCCTCGCCCCTCACCTATCTCCCTTTCCCCTTTACCCTCATCCCGTCGCCGTTTCCCCTCGCCCGTCATTCTTTCCCCTCGCCCATCGCCCTTTTCCCTCGACCGTCGCCCTTTTCCCTCGCCCGTTGCCCTTCCCCCTCGCCCGTCTCCCTTTCCCCTCACCCCGTCGCCCTTTCCCTTCGCCCCTCGCACCTTTCCCCTCGACCTTCAGCCTGTTTCCTCACCCCAGCACCCTTTCCCCTCACCTATCTCCCTTTCCCCTTTCCCCTCATCCCGTCGCCCTTTCCCCTCACCCATCATTCTTTCCCCTCGCCCATCGCACTTTTCCCTCGACCGTCGCCCTTTTCCCTCGCCCGTTGCCCTTCCCCCTCACCCGTCACCCTTTCCCCTCACCCGTCTCCCTTTCCCCTCGCCCCGTCGCCCTTTCCCCTCGCCCGTCTCCCTTTCCCCTCACCGGTCTCCCTTTCCCCTCGCCAGTCTCCCTTTCCCCTCGCCCGTCTCCCTTTCCCCTTGCCCGTCTCTCTTTACCCTCGCCCGTCTCTCTTTACCCTCGCCCGTCTCTCTTTCCCCTCGCCCTTCGACCTTTCCCCTCGCCCGTCTCCCTTTCCCCTCTCCCATCTCTCTTTCCCCTCGCCCGTCTCCCTTTCCCCTCGCCCGTCTCCCTTTCCCCTCGCACGTCTCCCTTTCCCCTCGCCCGTCTCCCTTTCCCCTCGCCCGTCTCTCTTTCCCCGCGCCCGTCTATCTTTCCCCTCGCCCGTCTCCCTTTCCCCTCGCCCGTCGTCCTTTCCCCTCACCTGCCGCCCTTTTCCCTCGCCCGTCCCCCTTTCCCCTCGCCCGTCGGCATTTCCCCTCGCCCGTCGCCATTTCCCCTCGCCCGTCTCCCTTTCCCCTCTCCCATCTCCCTTTCCCCTCTGCCGTCTCCCTTTCCCCTCGCCCGTCTCCCGTTCCCCTCATCCGTCACGCTTTCCCCAATCCCGTCTCCCTTTCCCCTCCCCCGTCTCCCTTTCCCCTCGCCCGTCACCCTTTCCCCTCGCCCGTAGCGCTTTCCCCTCGCCAGTCTCCCTTTCCCCTCGCCCGTCTCCCTTTCCCCTCGAACGTCTCCCTTTCCCCTCGCCCGTCTCCCTTTCCCCTCGCCCGTCTCCCTTTCCCCTCGCCCTTTTCCCTTTCCCCTCGCCCGTCTATCTTTCCCCTCGCCCGTCTCTCTTTCCCCTCGCCTGTCTCCCTTTCCCCTCTCCCCTCTCACTTTCCCCTCGCCCATCTCCCTTTCCCCTCGCCCGTCGCCCTTCCCCCTTATCCGTCGCGCTTTCCCCTCGCCCGTCTCCCTTTCCCCTCGCCCGTCTCCCTTTCCCCTCGCCCGTCTCCCTTTCCCCTCGCCCGTCTTCCTTTCCCCTCGCCCGTCTCTCTTTCCCCTCGCCCGTCTCTCTTTCCCCTCGCCCGTCTCGCTTTCCCCTCGCCCGTCTCTCTTTCCCCTCGCCCGTCTCTCTTTCCCCTCGCCCGTCTCCCTTTCCCCTCGCCCGTCTCCCTTTCCCCTCACCCGTCACCCTTTCCCCTCGCCCGTAGCGCTTTCCCCTCGCCAGTCTCCCTTTCCCCTCGCCCGTCTCTCTTTCCCCTCGCCCGTCTCCCTTTCGCCTCGCCCGTCTATCTTTCCCCTCGCCCGTCTCTCTTTACCCTCGCTCGTCGCCATTTCCCCTCGCCCGTCGCCCTTTCCCCTCGCCCGTCTCCCTTTCCCCTCGCCCATCTCCCTTTCCCCTCGCCCGTCTCCCTTTCCCCTCGCCCGTCTCCCTTTCCATTCGCCCGTCTCCCTTTCCCCTCGCCCGTCTATCTTTCCCCTCGCCCGTCTCTCTTTCCCCTCGCCCGTCGCCCTTTCCCCTCGCCCGTCGCCCTACCCCTCGTCCGTCGCCCTTTCCCCTCACCCGTCGCTCCTTTCCCCTCGCCCGTCGCCGTTTCCCCTCGCCCGTCGCCCTTTCCCCTCGTTCGTCCCCATTTCCCCTCGCACTTCGCCCTCTCCCCTCGCCAGTCGCCCTTTTCCATTTCCCCTCGCCCATCTCCCTTTCCCCTCGCCCATCTCTCTTTCCCCTCGCCCGTCTCCCTTTCCCCTCGCCCCTCACCTATCTCCCTTTCCCCTTTACCCTCATCCCGTCGCCGTTTCCCCTCGCCCGTCATTCTTTCCCCTCGCCCATCGCCCTTTTCCCTCGACCGTCGCCCTTTTCCCTCGCCCGTTGCCCTTCCCCCTCGCCCGTCTCCCTTTCCCCTCACCCCCGTCGCCCTTTCCCTTCGCCCCTCGCACCTTTCCCCTCGACCTTCAGCCTGTTTCCTCACCCCAGCACCCTTTCCCCTCACCTATCTCCCTTTCCCCTTTCCCCTCATCCCGTCGCCCTTTCCCCTCACCCATCATTCTTTCCCCTCGCCCATCGCACTTTTCCCTCGACCGTCGCCCTTTTCCCTCGCCCGTTGCCCTTCCCCCTCACCCGTCACCCTTTCCCCTCACCCGTCTCCCTTTCCCCTCGCCCCGTCGCCCTTTCCCCTCGCCCGTCTCCCTTTCCCCTCACCGGTCTCCCTTTCCCCTCGCCAGTCTCCCTTTCCCCTCGCCCGTCTCCCTTTCCCCTTGCCCGTCTCTCTTTACCCTCGCCCGTCTCTCTTTACCCTCGCCCGTCTCTCTTTCCCCTCGCCCTTCGACCTTTCCCCTCGCCCGTCTCCCTTTCCCCTCTCCCATCTCTCTTTCCCCTCGCCCGTCTCCCTTTCCCCTCGCCCGTCTCCCTTTCCCCTCGCACGTCTCCCTTTCCCCTCGCCCGTCTCCCTTTCCCCTCGCCCGTCTCTCTTTCCCCGCGCCCGTCTATCTTTCCCCTCGCCCGTCTCCCTTTCCCCTCGCCCGTCGTCCTTTCCCCTCACCTGCCGCCCTTTTCCCTCGCCCGTCCCCCTTTCCCCTCGCCCGTCGGCATTTCCCCTCGCCCGTCGCCATTTCCCCTCGCCCGTCTCCCTTTCCCCTCTCCCATCTCCCTTTCCCCTCTGCCGTCTCCCTTTCCCCTCGCCCGTCTCCCGTTCCCCTCATCCGTCACGCTTTCCCCAATCCCGTCTCCCTTTCCCCTCCCCCGTCTCCCTTTCCCCTCGCCCGTCACCCTTTCCCCTCGCCCGTAGCGCTTTCCCCTCGCCAGTCTCCCTTTCCCCTCGCCCGTCTCCCTTTCCCCTCGAACGTCTCCCTTTCCCCTCGCCCGTCTCCCTTTCCCCTCGCCCGTCTCCCTTTCCCCTCGCCCTTTTCCCTTTCCCCTCGCCCGTCTATCTTTCCCCTCGCCCGTCTCTCTTTCCCCTCGCCTGTCTCCCTTTCCCCTCTCCCCTCTCACTTTCCCCTCGCCCATCTCCCTTTCCCCTCGCCCGTCGCCCTTCCCCCTTATCCGTCGCGCTTTCCCCTCGCCCGTCTCCCTTTCCCCTCGCCCGTCTCCCTTTCCCCTCGCCCGTCTCCCTTTCCCCTCGCCCGTCTCCCTTTCCCCTCGCCCGTCTTCCTTTCCCCTCGCCCGTCTCTCTTTCCCCTCGCCCGTCTCTCTTTCCCCTCGCCCGTCTCTCTTTCCCCTCGCCCGTCTCTCTTTCCCCTCGCCCGTCTCTCTTTCCCCTCGCCCGTCTCCCTTTCCCCTCGCCCGTCTCCCTTTCCCCTCACCCGTCACCCTTTCCCCTCGCCCGTAGCGCTTTCCCCTCGCCAGTCTCCCTTTCCCCTCAACCATCTCCCTTTCACATTTCCCCTCGCCCGTCGCCCTTTCCCCACGTCCGTCGCACTTTCCCCACGTCCGTCCCCATTTCCCCTCACCCGTCTCCCTTTCCCCAAGTCCGTCGCACTTTCCCCACGTCCGTCCCCATTTCCCCTCGCCCGTCTCCCTTTCCCCTCGCCCGTCGCACTTTCCCCACGTCCGTCGCACTTTCCCCACGTCCGTCCCCATTTCCCCTCGCCCGTCTCCCTTTCCCCTCGCCCGTCTCCCTTTCCCCTCGCCCGTCGCACTTTCCCCACGTCCGTCGCACTTTCCCCACGTCCGTCCCCATTTCCCCTCGCCCGTCGCCCTTTCCCCATGTCCGTCGCACTTTCCCGACGTTCGTCCCCATTTCCTCTCGCACTTCGCCATCTCCCCTCGCCCGTCGCCCTTTCCCCTCGCCCGTCTCCCTTTCCCCTCGAACGTCTCCCTTTCCCCTCGAACGTCTCCCTTTCCCCTCGCCCGTCTCCCTTTCCCCTCGCCCATCTCCCTTTCCCCTTGCCCGTCTCCCTTTCGCCTCGCCCGTCTCCCTTTCGCCTCGCCCGTCTATCTTTCCCCTCGCCCGTCTCTCTTTACCCTCGCTCGTCGCCATTTCCCCTCGCCCGTCGCCCTTTCCCCTCGCCCGTCTCCCTTTCCCCTCGCCCATCTCCCTTTCCCCTCGCCCGTCTCCCTTTCCCCTCGCCCGTCTCCCTTTCCCCTCGCCCGTCTCCCTTTCCATTCGCCCGTCTCCCTTTCCCCTCGCCCGTCTATCTTTCCCCTCGCCCGTCGCCCTTTCCCCTCGCCCGTCGCCCTTTCCCCTCGCCCGTCGCCCTACCCCTCGTCCGTCCCCCTTTCCCCTCACCCGTCGCTCCTTTCCCCTCGCCCGTCGCCGTTTCCCCTCGCCCGTCGCCCTTTCCCCTCGTTCGTCCCCATTTCCCCTCGCACTTCGCCCTCTCCCCTCGCCAGTCGCCCTTTTCCATTTCCCCTCGCCCATCTCCATTTCCCCTCGCCCATCTCTCTTTCCCCTCGCCCGTCTCCCTTTCCCCTCGCCCCTCACCTATCTCCCTTTCCCCTTTACCCTCATCCCGTCGCCGTTTCCCCTCGCCCGTCATTCTTTCCCCGCGCCCATCGCCCTTTTCCCTCGACCGTCGCCCTTTTCCCTCGCCCGTTGCCCTTCCCCCTCGCCCGTCTCCCTTTCCCCTCACCCGTCTCCCTTTCCCCTCGCCCCGTCGCCCTTTCCCCTCGCCCGTCTCCCTTTCCCCTCACCGGTCTCCCTTTCCCCTCGCCAGTCTCCCTTTCCCCTCGCCCGTCTCCCTTTCCCCTTGCCCGTCTCTCTTTACCCTCGCCCGTCTCTCTTTACCCTCGCCCGTCTCTCTTTCCCCTCGCCCTTCGACCTTTCCCCTCGCCCGTCTCCCTTTCCCCTCTCCCATCTCCCTTTCCCCTCGCCCGTCTCCCTTTCCCCTCGCCCGTCTCCCTTTCCCCTCGCACGTCTCCCTTTCCCCTCGCCCGTCTCCCTTTCCCCTCGCCCGTCTCTCTTTCCCCGCGCCCGTCTATCTTTCCCCTCGCCCGTCTCCCTTTCCCCTCGCCCGTCGTCCTTTCCCCTCACCTGCCGCCCTTTTCCCTCGCCCGTCCCCCTTTCCCCTCGCCCGTCGGCATTTCCCCTCGCCCGTCGCCATTTCCCCTTGCCCGTCTCCCTTTCCCCTCTCCCATCTCCCTTTCCCCTCTGCCGTCTCCCTTTCCCCTCGCCCGTCTCCCGTTCCCCTCATCCGTCACGCTTTCCCCACTCCCGTCTCCCTTTCCCCTCCCCCGTCTCCCTTTCCCCTCGCCTGTCTCCCTTTCCCCTCTCCCCTCTCACTTTCCCCTCGCCCATCTCCCTTTCCCCTCGCCCGTCGCCCTTCCCCCTTATCCGTCGCGCTTTCCCCTCGCCCGTCTCCCTTTCCCCTCGCCCGTCTCCCTTTCCCCTCGCCCGTCTTCCTTTCCCCTCGCCCGTCTCTCTTTCCCCTCGCCCGTCTCTCTTTCCCCTCGCCCGTCTCTCTTTCCCCTCGCCCGTCTCTCTTTCCCCTCGCCCGTCTCTCTTTCCCCTCGCCCGTCTCTCTTTCCCCTCGCCCGTCTCCCTTTCCCCTCGCCCGTCTCCCTTTCCCCTCGCCTGTCACCCTTTCCCCTCGCCCGTAGCGCTTTCCCCTCGCCAGTCTCCCTTTCCCCTCGCCCGTCTCCCTTTCCCCTCAAACGTCTCCCTTTCCCCTCGCCCGTCTCCCTTTCCCCTCGCCCGTCTCCCTTTCCCCTCTCCCGTCTCCCTTTCCCCTCGCCCGTCTCCCTTTCCCCTCGCCCGTCTCCCTTTCCCCTCGCCCGTCTTCCTTTCCCCTCGCCCGTCTCTCTTTCCCCTCGCCCGTCTCTCTTTCCCCTCGCCCGTCTCTCTTTCCCCTCGCCCGTCTCTCTTTCCCCTCGCCCGTCTCTCTTTCCCCTCGCCCGTCTCTCTTTCCCCTCGCCCGTCTCCCTTTCCCCTCGCCCGTCTCCCTTTCCCCTCACCCGTCACCCTTTCCCCTCGCCCGTAGCGCTTTCCCCTCGCCAGTCTCCCTTTCCCCTCGCCCGTCTCCCTTTCCCCTCGAACGTCTCCCTTTCCCCTCGCCCGTCTCCCTTTCCCCTCGCCCGTCTCCCTTTCCCCTCTCCCGTCTCCCTTTCCCCTCGCCCGTCTCCCTTTCCCCTCGCCCGTCTCCCTTTCCCTTCACGCCTCGCATCTTTCCCCTCGACCTTCAGCCTTTCTCCTCGCCGCAGCGCCCTTTCCGCTCACCCATCTCGCTTTTCCCTCTCCCATCTCCTTTTCCCCTCGCCCGTCGCCCTTTCCCCTCGCCCCTTGCACCTTTCCCCTCGACCTTCAGCCTGTCTCCTCGCCCCAGCGCCCTTTCCCCTCACCGATCTCCCTTTCCACTTTCCCCTCATCCCGTCGCCCTTTCCCTTCGCCCCTCGACCTTTCCCCTCAACCATTAGCCTTTCCCCTCACCTCATCGCCCTTTCCCCTCGCCCGTCGCCATCTCCCCTCGCCCGTCGTCCTTTCCCCTCGCCCGTCGCCCATCTCGCTTTCCCCTCGGCCATGTCCTTTTCCCCTCACCCATGTCCCTTTCCCCTCGCCCGTTGTCCTTTCCCCTCAACCATCTCCCTTTCACATTTCCCCTCGCCCGTCGCCCTTTCCCCACGTCCGTTGCACTTTCCCCACTTCCGTCCCCATTTCCCCTCACCCGTCTCCCTTTCCCCAAGTCCGTCGCACTTTCCCCACGTCCGTCCCCATTTCCCCTCGCCCGTCTCCCTTTCCCCTCGCCCGTCGCCCTTTCTCCACGTCCGTCCCCATTTCCCCTCGCCCGTCTCCCTTTCCCCTCGCCCGTCGCCCTTTCCCCACGTCCGTCGCACTTTCCCCACGTCCGTCCCCATTTCCCCTCGCCCGTCTCCCTTTCCCCTCGCCCGTCGCACTTTCCCCACGTCCGTCGCACTTTCCCCACGTCCGTCCCCATTTCCCCTCGCCCGTCGCCCTTTCCCCATGTCCGTCGCACTTTCCCGACGTCCGTCCCCATTTCCCCTCGCACTTCGCCATCTCCCCTCGCCCGTCGCCCTTTCCCCTCGCCCGTCTCCCTTTCCCCTCGAACGTCTCCCTTTCCCCTCGAACGTCTCCCTTTCCCCTCGCCCGTCGCCCTTTCTCCACGTCCGTCCCCATTTCCCCTCGCCCGTCTCCCTTTCCCCTCGCCCGTCGCCCTTTCCCCACGTCCGTCGCACTTTCCCCACGTCCGTCCCCATTTCCCCTCGCCCGTCTCCCTTTCCCCTCGCCCGTCGCACTTTCCCCACGTCCGTCGCACTTTCCCCACGTCCGTCCACATTTCCCCTCGCCCGTCGCCCTTTCCCCATGTCCGTCGCACTTTCCCGACGTTCGTCCCCATTTCCCCTCGCACTTCGCCATCTCCCCTCGCCCGTCTCCCTTTCCCCTCGCCCGTCTCCCTTTCCCCTCGAACGTCTCCCTTTCCCCTCGAACGTCTCCCTTTCCCCTCGCCCGTCTCCCTTTCCCCTCGCCCGTCTCTCTTTCCCCTTGCCCGTCTCCCTTTCGCCTCGCCCGTCTCCCTTTCGCCTC
>NC_054474.1:108008763-108014292 GCF_017639515.1 Carcharodon carcharias | reverse complement strand
CGATTCGCAACATGTTCCCTCGGCTCTGTTCACTCGATTCGCACCATGTTCCCTCGGTTCTGTTCACTCGATTCGCACCATGTTCCCTCGGCACTGTTCATTCTATTCGCACCATGTTCCCTCGGCTCTGTTCACTCGATTCGCACCATGTTCCCTCGGCTCTGTTCAATCGATTCGCAACATGTTCCCTCGGCTCTGTTCACTCGATTCGCACCATGTTCCCTCGGCTGTGTTCACTCGATTCGCTCCATGTTCCCTCGGCACTGTTCACTCTATTCGCACCATGTTCCCTCGGCGCTCTTCACTCGATTCGCACCATGTTCCCTCGGCGCTCTTCACTCGATTCGCACCATGTTCCCTCGGCTCTGTTCACTCGATTCGCACCATGTTCCCTCGGCTGTGTTCACTCGATTCGCTCCATGTTCCCTCGGCACTGTTCACTCTATTCGCACCATGTTCCCTCGGCGCTCTTCACTCGATTCGCACCATGTTCCCTCGGCGCTCTTCACTCGATTCGCACCATGTTCCCTCGACACTAATCACTTGATTCGCACCATTTTCCCTCGGCAATTCTCACTCGATACGCACCCTGTTCGCTCAGCAATACTCACTCGATACGCACCATGTTCCCTCGGCAAATCTCACTCGATTCGCACCATGTTCCCTCGGCACTGTTCACTAGATTCGCACCATGTTCCCTCGGCAATGCTCACTCGATTCGCACCATGTTCCCTCGGCGCTGTTCACTCGAGTCGGACCATGTTCCCTCGGCACTGTTCACTCGATTCGCACCATGTTCCCTCGGCGCTGTTCACTCGATTCACACCATGTTCCCTCTGCACTGTTCAGTCGATTCACACCATTTCCCTCGGAAATGTTCACTCGATTCGCACCATTTCCCTCGGTACTGTTCACTCGATTCGCACCATGTTCCCTTGGCACTGTTCAGTCGATTCGCACTATTTCCCTCGGCACTGTCCACTCAATTCACACCATGTTCCCTCGGAACTGTTCAATCGATTCACACCATTTCCATCAGGCACTGTTCACCACGATTCACACCATTTTCCCTCGTTGCTGTTCACTCGCCCCAATTCGTCACCATTTTTCACTCGACAATGCTCACTCGATTCACACCATGTTCCCTCAGCTCTGTTCACACACTCAAAGCGCACCATGTTCCCTCAGCTCTGTTCACTCGATTCACACCATGTCCCTACAGAACAGTTCACTCAATTCGCCACCATGTTCCCTCGCACTGTTGACTCGATTCGCATCGTGTATCCCCTCGGCACTGTCACACTCGATTTGCTCGATGTTCCCTGAAGCACGTTTTCACTCGATTCGCACCAAGTTCACTCAGCACTGTTCACTCGATTCACGACCATGTTCCCTCGGCAATTGTTCACTCGATTACACCATGTATCATCGGCACTGTTCACTCGAATGACACCAGTGTTTCCTCGGCACTTTCACTTGATTCATCCACGCCTGTATCACCCATCCTCGGCTCTGTTCACTCGATTCGCACCATGTTCCCTCGGCTCTGTTCACTCGATTCGCACCATGTTCCCTCGGCTCTGTTCACTCGATTCGCACCATGTTCCCTCGGCACTGTTCACTCGATTCGCACCATGTTCCCTCGGCACTGTTCACTCGATTCGCACCATGTTCCCTCGGCTCTGTTCACTCGATTCGCACCATGTTCCCTCGGCACTGTTCACTCGATTCGCACCATGTTCCCTCGGCACTGTTCACTCGATTCGCACCATGTTCCCTCGGCTCTGTTCACTCGATTCGCACCATGTTCCCTCGGCTTGTTCACTCGATTCGCACCATGTTCCCTCGGCTCTGTTCACTCGATTCGCACCATGTTCCCTCGGCACTGTTCACTCGATTCGCACCATGTTCCCTCGGCACTGTTCACTCGATTCGCACCATGTTCCCTCGGCACTGTTCACTCGATTCGCACCATGTTCCCTCGGCACTGTTCACTCGATTCGCACCATGTTCCCTCGGCAACTGTTCACTCGATTCGCTCCATGTTCCCTCGGCGATCTTCACACGATTCGCACCATGTTCCCCTCGGCGCTCTTCACTCGATTCGCCCACCATGTTCCCTCGACACTGTTCACTCGATTTGCACCATTTTCCCTAGGCAATTCTCACTCGATACGCACAATGTTCGCTCAGTAATACTCACTCGATACGCACCATGTTCCTCGGCACTGTTCATTAGATTCGCCCATGTTCCCTTGAGAATGCTCACTCGATTCGCACCATGTTCCCTCGGCGCTGTTCACTCGAGTCGGACCATGTTCCCTCGGCAATGTTCACTCGATTCCCACTATTTCCCTCGGCACTGTTCACTCGACTCACACCATTTCCCCTCGGCACTGTTCACTCGATTCGCACCATGTTCCCCCTCGGCAATGCTCACTCGATTCACACCATGTTCCCTCAGATCTGTTCACTCAAACCGCACCATGTTCCCCTCAGCTCTGTTCACTCGATTCACACCATGTTCCCTCAAAACCGTTCAATCGATTCACACCATGTTCCCCTCAGAACAGTTCACTCAATTCGCACCCTGTTCCCTCGGCACTGTTCAGTCGATTTCACACCATTTCCCTCGGCAATGTTCACTCGATTCGCACCATTTCCCTCGGCACTGTTCACTCGATTCACACCATGTTCCCTCGGAACTGTTCACTCGATTCACACCAATTCCCTCGGCACTGTTCACTCGATTCACACCATGTTCCCTCAGAACAGTTCACTCGATTCACACCACTGTTCCTCAGATCAGTTCACACGATTCACACCATGTTCCCTCAGAACAGTACACTCAATTCGCACCATGTTCCCTCGGCACTGTACACTCGATTCGCACCGTGTTCCCTCGGCACTGTACAATCGATTTGTCTTGTTCCCTCGGCTCTGGTCAATCGAATCGCAACATGTTCCCTCGGCCCTCTGGTTCACTCGATTCGCAACATGTTCCCTCGGCTCTGTTCACTCGATTCGCACCATGTTCCCTCGGCTCTGTTCACTCGATTCGCACCATGTTCCCTCGGCTGTTCACTCGATTCGCACCATGTTCCCTCGGCACTGTTCACTCGATTCGCACCATGTTCCCTCGGCTCTGTTCACTCGATTCGCACCATGTTCCCTCGGCTCTGTTCACTCGATTCGCACCATGTTCCCTCGGCACTGTTCACTCGATTCGCACCATGTTCCCTCGGCACTGTTCACTCGATTCGCACCATGTTCCCTCGGCACTGTTCACTCGATTCGCACCATGTTCCCTCGGCATGTTCACTCGATTCGCACCATGTTCCCTCGGCACTGTTCACTCGATTCGCACCATGTTCCCTCGGCAATTTCACTCGATTCGCACCATGTTCCCTCGGCACTGTTCACTCGATTCGCACCATGTTCCCTCGGCACTGTTCACTCGATTCGCACCATGTTCCCTCGGCTCTGTTCACTCGATTCGCACCATGTTCCCTCGGCTTGTTCACTCGATTCGCACCATGTTCCCTCGGCACTGTTCACTCGATTCGCACCATGTTCCCTCGGCACTGTTCACTCGATTCGCACCATGTTCCCTCGGCACTGTTCACTCGATTCGCACCATGTTCCCTCGGCACTGTTCACTCGATTCGCACCATGTTCCCTCGGCACTGTTCACTCGATTCGCACCATGTTCCCTCGGCACTGTTCACTCGATTCGCACCATGTTCCCTCGGCAATGTTCACTCGATTCACACCATGTTCCCTCGGCTCTGTTCACTCGATTCGCACCATGTTCCCTCGGCTCTGTTCACTCGATTCACACCATGTTCCCTCGGCACTGTTCACTCGATTCACACCATGTTCCCTCGGCTCTGTTCACTCGATTCGCACCATGTTCCCTCGGCACTGTTCACTCGATTCGCACCATGTTCCCTCGGCACTGTACACTCGATTTGCACCATGTTCCCTCGGCTCTGTTCACTCGATTCGCACCATGTTCCCTCGGCTCTGTTCACTCGATTCGCACCATGTTCCCTCGGCTCTGTTCACTCGATTCGCACCATGTTCCCTCGGCTCTGTTCAATCGATTCGCACCATGTTCCCTCGGCTCTGTTCACTCGATTCGCACCATGTTCCCTCGGCTCTGTTCACTCGATTCGCACCATGTTCCCTCGGCACTGTTCACTCGATTCGCACCATGTTCCCTCGGCACTGTTCACTCGATTCGCACCATGTTCCCTCGGCAATGTTCACTCGATTCGCACCATGTTCCCTCGGCACTGTTCACTCGATTCGCACCATGTTCCCTCGGCACTGTTCACTCGATTCGCACCATGTTCCCTCGGCACTGTTCACTCGATTCACACCATGTTCCCTCGGCTCTGTTCACTCGATTCGCACCATGTTCCCTCGGCACTGTTCACTCGATTCACACCATGTTCCCTCGGCACTGTTCACTCGATTCGCACCATGTTCCCTCGGCACTGTTCACTCGATTCACACCATGTTCCTCGGCACTGTTCACTCGATTCGCACCATTTCCTCGGCACTGTTCACTCGATTCGCACCATGTTCCCTCGGCACTGTTCACTCGATTCGCACCATGTTCCCTCGGCACTGTTCACTCGATTCGCACCATGTTCCCTCGGCACTGTTCACTCGATTCGCACCATGTTCCCTCGGCACTGTTCACTCGATTCACACCATGTTCCCTCGGCTCTGTTCACTCGATTCACACATGTTCCCTCGGCACTGTTCACTCGATTCACACCATGTTCCCTCGGCACTGTTCACTCGATTCACACATGTTCCCTCGGCACTGTTCACTCGATTCGCACCATGTTCCCTCGGCACTGTTCACTCGATTCGCACCATGTTCCCTCGGCAATGTTCACTCGATTCGCACCATGTTCCCTCGGCTCTGTTCACTCGATTCGCAACATGTTCCCTCGGCAATGTTCACTCGATTCGCACCATGTTCCCTCGGCCTGTTCACTCGATTCGCACCATGTTCCCTCGGCTCTGTTCACTCGATTCGCACCATGTTCCTCGGCACTGTTCACTCGATTCGCACATGTTCCCTCGGCTCTGTTCACTCAATTCACACCATGTTCCCTCGGCTCTGTTCACTCGATTCACACATGTTCCCTCAGAACAGTTCACTCGATTCGAACCATGTTCCTCGGCACTGTTCACTCGATTGCACCATGTTCCCTCGGCACTGTTCACTCGATTTTACCATGTTCCCTCGGCTCTGTTCATCGAATCGCACCATGTTCCCTCGGCTCTGTTCACTCGATTCGCACACCATGTTCCCTCGGCTCTGTTCACTCGATTCACACCATGTTCCCTCGGCTCTGTTCAATCGATTCGCAACATGTTCCTCGGCTATGTTCACTCGATTCGCACCATGTTCCCTCGGCTTGTTCACTCGATTCGCACATGTTCCCTCGGCAATGTTCATTCTATTCGCACATGTTCCCTCGGCTCTGTTCACTCGATTCGCACCAT